>NC_053426.1:39731662-40026431 GCF_007990345.1 Gossypium hirsutum | reverse complement strand
ACTTCCACTATCCTCCGCCATTAAACATCACGAGGAGGACACTTGACCTTTTGTTTATTTATTATTATTTCCATTGAGGGAATGTGGACTAAGTTTCGTTGCTTTGTTTCTCCCATTCTTCATTGCTGTGTTGTTCCTATATTGAAATTTTTATGTGATTCTCATGCTAATTAACTCAAATGATTATGTGATTCATGAATAATGCTTATTTCATTTGATTAACAATATTTGTAGAATTGTTTATTAGACTAAGTCAACATTCCATTAAATGTTAGCTTTTTTAAACTTGCCTAATAAAACACTCGAGAAAGGAAATAAAAAATAGAAATAATATTACATATCTGATAGCTAGTTATAGTGAAGATTCAAAAATGTGACCAAATGAGTAATGGGATGCTGTGATTGGGTTGTCATCTCATCTCGCGTCTAAAAATTCAAGTGACAAACTGAAACTTACAAACAACTTCGCTACCCAAGCTGGTATAAAAATTTTAGAGACAGTTGATTTAAGTAACCAGGGTGAGGTACTTGGTTGTCATCTCATCTCGCATAAAAAGATTTCCCTATGTCCTGATCTAAAAAGAGTATATTTTATGATCATCTTGGATTTTATTAAAGCTTTATTTAGAGAAATAGTTTATTTTGTAGTATAATGTCTGAATTATATAACATTTGTTAGTTAAATTAGCAACTGCTCATGCTTCACTTAAGTTGTTTGCATTTTGCTTGGCTATGGGATACTTAATTTTAGAGTAGGTTTCAGGAATTGTTTCTAGTATGGGAATACATAACATGCTTGAGGACAAGCATCGGCTAAGTAGGGGGGATTTGATAACAAGCTGAATTTTTATGTTTAACACAGCAAACTTTGGTAATTTTTGCTACTTAGCCTATATTTTTTGTTTATTTTATCAGTACGCAGTTGGAGTATCGAAATTCGAGTTAGCAAGCAAATAGGGCTAAATTGGAGCACAAGCAATAAAAAGGGATGAATTTAAAATTTGAGACATTAGGGCTGATCAGATTTTATTCGACTTTGTAAAAGCCATATTTAGAAAAAAATTGATATGAATTTGATTTATGTATTGGTTGTTAGTGAGTTAGACTAATTTTAATATATTATATGTATAAATAGGATGTGTGGTAGCCTTTGAAAGACAGACTTAAAATTGGATGCAATTTATTTTCTTTTGTTCTTTCTCACGTTAAGCTAGCGCAAGCATTTTGTCATTCTTTTTTCTATTTCTTTACTTTGGTTTGATTGCTTCCCAAGTCCTTGATTCTTTCCACCATTAAATTACCATTTAATCCCTTCTATAAACCAAAAGCATGATTAATTTCTACTCAATAATTCCTTTTAGCTTTAGCTCAGTTATCGCTCCAACAAAATCATCGTGATATATGAACTCGACTAAAAACCTTCACACGGTATTTACTATCTCTCCAGTATATGGGATTGTCACAATAGTCCTTAAAGTTAATTTAATTTCAGTTCAAAAAGTGCACGTTGGGTTGGAAATGTTTTGGCGTACTGTTGGAAAAATAAGACAGTCATTTATTGAGTGCAAATTCCTATGAAAAATTGCATGCCCAAGTGGGAAAAAGCCAGTTGGATTTCATCACTTGAGATAGGGACCGATTCACACGACCAACAATTGAGGCCATTATTCAAGTTTGGCTTTATAGATCGCAAGTCTGTTGAATCTCAAATTACAGGCATGAGTTACGTCGTTATAATTTGGCAAGGGTTGTTTGTAGGTCGTATTGGAATCGATTACACAAGGAAAGTTGGTGGTTGAGGCATCCTTAATCTTTATAACCACTTATCACTTAGAAGGGAAATCATTTTTCAAGGATCGGTTCAAGGTTAGAGTGTACTGGGCTGAGGCTAGCTTTAATGTAACAACCCGTTTTTAGTCAATTGGACAGTGGTTTTGGAACCACAATTTTAAGGTTGAAATAATTATTTTATTATTTTAATTTTATATCATGATAATATGATTGTGTGAATTTTGTTAAGAAATTTATCGTTTGAGTGTTCAATTGATAAAAGGACTAAATCGCGTAAAGTGTAAAACTGAGTTTAATAGCTATAGACTTTAAAGTGGAGGCCCTTAAGTGATAATTAGACTATTAGTGTGTTAGTGACATTTATGGGATTGGTTTACTTGAAATTTTTAATATGTTATAAGGTTATATAAGTAAATTAGTTAATAAAGGTTAATTAAGATAAACAAAATCATTATTTTTGTATCCATCTTCTTCCTTAGCCAATTTTAACAATAGAGGAAGCCATAGATAGGGCTTGATATTCGGTCATGCTATCATTGCTCATTAGGTGTGGTTTTTGTCCTGTTTTTAATGATTTCTATGTTTTGAGATCATTACAACTTAATCTAGCTAACCTAGGGACTAATTTACAAAACTGTTAAAGGTTTAGGGTTTTTCCATTGATGAATATCTGTGTATTTTGATGTTTTATGGTAGAAAATGCATGGTTGTTGTTAGATAAACAACATTTATAAGTGATTTTTGATAAAATTTCCAATTAGGATTAAATTGTGAAATGTGCAAATTTGTGGTTAAATTGTGAAATAATGAAAAATATGGACTGCTAGGGACTTAATTGAAATCAGCTAGCATGGGTATAGGTTGATTGGCATGAATTTGTATTTTTATGAGATAATGACTAAATTGTAAAATGTTGAAATTTTTGGGGCAAAAATGTAAGTTCGTATGTTAATAAGCATTACTATAATTGTGTTTTAAATGCTTCGATATTGCATAAATTGAGAACACAACACTACGGAAATATTCAACGATGATTCGGCAAGTGAGAAATCCCGATTGAACTTTAGGAATAATTAGGATAGAATGACATGTCATTAAGGGTTATGTGATTTGAGTGCTGGTTCGTACATCCTACCGGTGGCTGAGTTATCTGGCTTGTGTTGCGAATTCTCATTAGCTTGTGTAGCAGCACGTGTAGCTTCATCATGACTGTCAGCTTGTGTGAGTAGACCATTGATAGCTCGAGAGTGAGAATATATGTGATATGAGATGAGATAGCTCGGCTATATATGTGGCACTTGGGTGCGAGTTTCTCAGTATTGACAGTATTCTGAATGGTTCAAAGGGTATATCGAAGATATGAAAAGGTGAAAAATAGACATGTATCAGTAAAGGTATGTACGGAAACTACATAAGCATCGACTCTATGGAAGTTGTGAGTTTATGTTAAATTATGTGATTTAATACATGTTAACATTGTGGTTAAATGTTTCATGGTATGTTATGTTCATATTTTGAATGTTAATTGAATGGTAAGCTTTGTTTATTATTTCATACGAGCTTACTAAGCTTATAGCTTACATTGTTTATTTTTTGTGTTTATAGTGAAATCAAGCTAGCTCAGATTCAGGATCGTCGGAGACCTCATCACACTATCAGCTATCACTTTGGTACTTTGAATCTATGTTTTGGCATGTATAGGAACTTTGGTCATTTGGTATATGTGTTGGTAATGAATTGGCCATTTGATTGGCTTGCAAATGTTAAGTGTTTAGTTTTGTATATAGCCATGAGAGTTGCTTATTTTGGTATGTTGGTGATGAATGTATATATATATGTGCATATGGCTTTATTATATGTTTGATGAGGGATATGTGATGCTTGTTGATAATTGACTATTAGGGATACTATATGTTGAGATTTGAATTTGGTATATTTGTGAATTAGGTAAATAATGTATGTTTGAAAGTGCTAATTGAGTTTTGAGAATGTGAATTGTTGGTGTTGAAATGGTATGAAATGTGCTGGTTAAGGTTGGTGATTGCCTATTATGCCTTGTGTGTGCATTTGGTTTGGGTAGTTGGGTTACAAGATGGTTGGTAATAGCCTATTTTTGTCCATACGGGCGTGTGTCTTGCGTATGTGACACACGATCAGGTTAAGGGCTGTGTGTCCCTGTGTTGATTTAGAATCAGGTTAGTATGCTCCACATGCCTAGCACCAGTCGTGTGACTTGGATGTATGGCATAAGTCAGTATACCCTACAAGTTTGGCACTACTAGCATATGGCCTGCCACCGGTGTGAGCCCCAAATTTACCCTAGTCGGGAGTGGTTTCGGGACCGCTAAACCGCGTCATAAAATAATTAGCTGTCATATTTGATGCTTTTATATGTTATATGCATGTGTGAAATTCCATGTTGAATTTTTTAATTGAAGGTGAATTTTAGTAAATAGGACCTATGTGAGAAATCTGGAAATGTGATTGGTTAAAATTACAAGGACCTATTAAGCATGTGTGAGAATAATGGCTTTGCATGTCAAATACCCTTCTTTTATACATAGTGGCCGGCCATGATGGAGCATATATTAGAATAGGTGGTAAGTTTCATGAAGTGGTCATTATTTTATGTAAAGGAAAGGAATAATAAAAAGAAATACTAAGGATAATAAAAGAAGTAACAAAAAAAGGGGTCATTACTTTTCTTCTTAGCCGTACAAGAAGAAGCAAAGGAGGGGGGGAGCAAAGGCATTCGGCCTTTTGAATGAAGAGGAGGTTAGTAATTTTGTTAATTTTTCTTTTGAATAATAGTTGTTTGGGTTATCATCACGTTTTCTTACCTAGCCATACTAAAATTTCGAATTTAGAGTCTTGGATGGAGCTTTCGGTTATGGTATGTGTGAGAAGAACTTGATTTTTTCTTACTTTAAGTTTTGATGGATAAAGAACAAAAGGTTGTTGATGAAGAATTAATGTGTTAAGAGATTATATGAAACTTATTCATGTTTATATATGTTATATGCATGAAATGGTTGATGATTTTAGAGGTGATTAGCTTGAATCGGCCATGGTATATCCATAAACACGATCTATGCTTGTTATGTTACTCATGGTTAAAACGATTCGGCTATGACTCTTGTAAAAAAAAAAGTAAAATAGACATGTGAATTTAAAAGATGGTATGAACAATGTGGAGTTTTGCTAGTTTAAGAGTATTCAGCCAAGTGTTCATGTGGTGGAAATTAAGTGTTAAATGGATGAAATGATGTTATATGGGGGTATGTATATTCGGCCATATGAGTGAATACATAGATGATGTTAAATTTGATTATGTATAATGGGCCATATAGAGTACACATGGTGATATTAACCTTAATTCTTTATAATTGATCAAGTGGATGATGTTGGTTTATATGGTCGAATTTGAATTATGAATATGTACCTTGAAATAGAATGTTGCCGTATGCTTCTTTTGATATGAAACTATTAATGTTACGGGATATAATAACTAGCAAGGTAATTAAACTAGTTGATTTATTTATTTAAGCTCAAGAACCTAAAGGAGAGGCGTCCAACAAGGGGAAATCGAAGGTCATCGAGTAGCCGACTCGGAATTATTTTACCCAACATAAAGTAAGTCATTAGCATATACTTGGCATTATTCAAATGGTCATAACATCTATGTAATGATGCCGAATGGAATGAATAAATATATATATATACATGTATGTATGTGATGATGAAATTGTTGAATGAAAAGAAAAGAGGTGAGATGTGTTGAGTTGTTGATCTCGGCACTAAATGTGCGGGTATAACCATTTATGACCATGAGATTGGCGCTAGTGTGCGGGTTTAAATTGTACAGCACTAAGTGTGCGAGTTGGAATATGTAGCACTAAGTGTGCGAATTGACTATGTTGCACTAAGTGTGCGAATTGACTATGTAGCACTAAGTGTGCGAGTTTGATTATGTAGCACTAAGTGTGCGAGTTGACTATATAGCACTGAGTGTCGGACTAATATACATCCTTGAATCATTATGGACACTATGTGTGCGACACTATTGAGTCGTCATGGACAGCGGATCGGGTAAGTGTCTTGAGTTCATGGCTAATAGGTGCTATGTCTATACTTGGTGTTGAGCTTGGTAAGTTTGAACCTATGTGACAAATATACTTGAAGTCACGTACATAAAATTTATCGTAGAATGGGTGAAAGGCCGTTTAGTTGTATGTTTGTAACGAAAATAAATGATTTATGAAAATGCCTCGAATATCCTATTGATGAGTATGTGGATTGTGAATGCATAAATTGGTATGAAATTGAAACGATAGGTTGGAGGAACTATGGTATGGTTCGGAATGGATGGAGTAATTAGCCTCGTTCCATTTTGTTTTCTCTTGTGATAATGTTATTGATGGATGGTAGTGCATAGCTTATGACTTACTGAGTTATAAACTCACTCGGTGTTTCCTTGTCACCTATTCTAGGTTCTTGGACACATCTCTTTTTGCGTGGTCGGGCCGTCATCGAAGTCATCACACCGGATAGCAAGTTTTGGTACTTTCTTCTTAGTCGGCTTAGGAGAACATTTCGGCATGTATAGGCTATTATGTTGTGTTTGAACTTGGGTATGTAAACTTTTAGCCATGCGAAAATGGATAAATGTTCGGTTGGGTTTGGATTCATACGTTAGGTGCAATCTTGATATTCGACCTTTTTATGCCATACGTCATGGTTGATTATTTTGGTGTTAAATTCATGATATGGCAATAGTGTGTAGGGGAAGTTGACAATGATTAGCCTTTGGCATGGTTAGTCATGATCATAATTTGTGATATGCATGATGAAGTATTAGTTGATCAAGGAGTAACACGAAGTGGGCATAGTTGCTTTCGTAACAGATGCTGGCAGCAGCGTGACATAAGATTGAAAAATCACTAAAAATAGTAGGAATGGAATGATTGATGAATAAATATTTAATCGAAGCTCGATGAGTCTATTTTCATATAGAAGTAACGAAAGGATCATATGGACAGTATGTTAAGAGATAATCAGGTTCTCGTGGGACAGGGCCAGGACGGTTTCTGGATTCCCTGCTCCGACTTTGGAATTCATTATAAATTAACCAGAGATAATTAGGAGTCATGCTATATATGTGTAGATTCCTCTCTGAGTCTAGCTTCTATAGAAACAAACGGCATCAGCATTGAAGTTCTTTACAGGGAGATATCCAGGTCGTAACGCGCAAAGGTCAGTGTAGTCGACCCCAGTAACTTGGGGAATTTGACTAATAAACTGTACTAATTGGCCCAACCAAAAATTCTAGAAAAAAACATGTAGATGGAATATGAGTCGAGTTTCAGGGAAAATCACGAAACTGATTTTCGAGTTGTGAAACTCAAGATATGATTTTTAAAGCGACAAGTACGCAGATTAGGCAGTGTCTGGAAAATATCTTTATAAGGGGTTATAGTCTGTTAACACCTCGTGTTCGACCCCGGTGTCGGTCTCGGGTTCGGGTGTTACAATTTGATTGGTATCAGAGCTATGGTTTAGTCGGTTCTAGGACTACCATAGCACGTATGAGTCTAGCTATACATGCTGAATGTTAATGTTTAACTGTGTGATGACTTCTGACGGTTAAAATTTATGTTTTGATTAGTAAATGGATCCCGGTGTAGAGAGAACCTTGGCGGATGACATTGAAAGTGTAGCGGCTGCTCCTGCACAAGGGACGCCGCCTGTTGAACCTCAGTCATCTGCGAATAATCAAGGTGAGGGGGCTAAACAAGCCTTCTTTACCATGATGAATGAGTGGGTCGCGCAATATGCCCGAACCAACCCGGCTGTCCAACAATTCCCGAATTTGAATAATCCACCCCAAGAGCCGTAATGCCATCAGTCACTGATCCTGTGAGGCTGAGTAAGCCACTGTAGACTTGATTAGAAGCGCAGGGCTGAGGAGTTCAAGGCCATAGTTACTGATGATGCTGAAAGGGCGAGTTCTGGCTTGATACATTTCGGTGTTCGATGACTGTCATGCACCTGACGATGTCTAAATGTCTGTATCTTGTTGCGAGACTCAGCTACTATTGGTGGAGACTTGATTTCCATAGTCCAAACGAACGGTACTTGGACTTCTTTCAACGGAATTCGAAGAAATATATTAGTCACGGTTCATTGATCAAAGCGTAAGGAAATCTTGGAACTCAAGCAAGGCCGTATGACAGTATCTGAATACGAACATGAATTCGTAAGACTCAGTAGGTATGCCGGGAGTGTGTAGCTGATGAGGTTGCTATGTGCAAAAGATTCGAGGAAGGATTGAATGAGGATTTAAAGCTACTAATGGGTATTTTGGAAATAAAAGAATTCGTAACACTAGTCGAACGAGCCTGCAAGGCGGAAGAACTTGGAAAGGAGAAGAAGAAGGCTGAATTTGAAGCTAGAGACTACCGTAAAGATCGACGGGTAAAGCTCCGTTCTCAGCCGTAAAGAAGTTCAGGGAGGACACTAATAAGTCGAGGACGACTGCGGGAATTTCCATCAGAGCAAGACCATCGACGGACTCCCGAGCTACTTCGGTAGCTAGTGTGGGCAATAATCGTCTAGAGAAACCTGAATGTCCCAATGTGGAAGACGACACATAGGTGAATGTTGGGGTGAGTCGATTAACAGGGCCTGTTACGGATGCGGTTCGAAGGACCACTTCATTAGAGATTGCACAGAGCTTGATGAGAAGAATAAGATTCAAGGTGCAAGACCTAGTGGAGTGACAACTAGAGGTAGACCACCGAGAATTTTAGGAGGTAGGGGTGGTAGTCAGAGAGGGGCCTCTGATATGGCTGTTCGAGCCGAGAACCGTACTCCTGCTAGAGCATATGCCATTCGCGAACGAGAGGAGGCATCCTCCCCCGACGTCATCACTGGTACTTCACTCTCTTTGATACTAATGTGATTGCATTGATTGACCCTGGCTCTACTCATTCATATGTATGCGAAACCTTAGCATCCAGTAAGACTCTACCTGTTGAGTCTACTGAGCTCGTAATTCGAGTGTCAACCCTTTGGGTCAATGCGTACTTGTTGATAAAGTGTGTAAGAGATGCCCTCTAATAATCCGAGAATCCTGTTTTCCGGCCAATTTGATGCTTTTGCCGTTTGACGAATTTGATGTTATTCTTGGTTTGGATTGGTTGACCGCGCACGATGCGGTTGTGAATTGCAAAAGCAAGACTATTGATTTGAGGTGCGCAAATAACGAGATAATCCGAGTTGAGTCTACGGACTTAAGGGGGTTGCCAGCTGTAATATCAGCAATGTTGGCCCAAAATATGTAAGAAAAGGGTACGAAGCATACCTTGCGTATGTACTTGATGACAAAGAGTTAGAAAAGAAACCCGAATCGGTGCCGGTGGTTTGTGAATACCCGGATGTTTTTCCTGAAGAATTACCGGGTTTGCCACCTGTTCGGGAGATAGAGTTTGGTATTGAGCTTGTACCTGGAACTACGCCAATTTCGATAGCTCCGTATCGTATGGCACTAACCGAGTTAAAAGAATTGAAAGCTCAATTGCAAGAGTTGACGGATAGAGGTTTCGCTCGACCAAGTTTCTCACCTTGGGGTGCACCAGTATTGTTCGTGAAAAAGAAGGACGGAACCATGAGGTTGTGCATTGACTATCGTCAACTAAATAAGTGACGATAAAGAATAAGTATCCGTTACCGCGTATTGATGATTTGTTTGATCAATTAAAGGGAGCATCAGTGTTTTCAAAGATAGATTTGAGATCGGGTTATTATCAGTTGCGGATTCGAGATTCGGACGTACCCAAAACTGCTTTCAGAACGAGGTACGGTCACTACGAGTTCTTAGTGATGCCGTTTGGGCTCACTAATGCCCCTGCGGTGTTTATGGATTTGATGAATCGGATCTTCAGACCATATCTGGATCGGTTCGTAGTTGTGTTCATTGATGACATCTTGGTCTATTCAAGAGATGAGACCGAACATGCTGAGCATCTGAGGCTAGTGTTGCAAACTTTGCGGGATAAGCAGTTATGTGCTAAGTTCAGTAAGTGTGAGTTCTGGTTAAGAGAGGTTAGCTTCTTGGGTCATGTGGTATCCGCATCGGGTATTCGAGTTGACCCGAGCAAAATTTCAGCCATACTTAACTGGAAGCCTCCGAGAAATGTTACCGAAGTCCGGAGCTTCCTAGGGCTCGCCGGTTATTACCGACGATTTGTCAAAGGTTTCTCGATGATAGCCACACCAATGACGAAGCTACTTCAAAAGGATGTTAAGTTTGAATGGACGGAGAAATGTCAGAAAAGTTTCGATCAACTGAAAACTCATTTGACTGAAGCTCCAATTTTAGTGCAACCCGAATCAGGTAAAGAGTTTGTCATCTATAGTGACGCATCCCTACTTGGGTTGGGTTGCGTATTGATGCAAGAAGGTAGAGTTGTGGCCTATGCGTCGAGACAATTGAAGCCACACGAGAGAAATTATCCGACCCATGACCTCGAACTAGCTGCCATCGTGTTTGCTTTGAAAATATGGCGACATTATTTGTTTGGTGAGAAGTGCCATGTATTTTCGGATCACAAAAGTCTCAAGTATTTGATGATTCAAGGAGACTTAAATCTGCGACAAAGACGTTGGCTTGAGTTGTTGAAAGATTACGAGCTTGTCATTGATTACCATCCGGGAAAGGCTAATGTGGTTGCGGACGCCTTAAGCCGGAAATCGCTGTTTGCTTTACGAGCAATGAATGTGCACTTGTCTGTTCTACCCGACAATGTGTTAGTAGCTGAATTAAAAGCCAAACCATTATTGATCCATCAAATTCGTGAAGCCCAGAAAATTGATGATGAATTGGTTGCAAAACGGGCTGAGTGTGTTCCGAACAAGGAATCGGAGTTTCAAATGGATGATGATGATTGTTTGAGGTTCAGAAGTCGTTTGTGTGTTCCAAGGAATTCGGAACTTATTTCGATGATTTTGAATGAGGCTCATAGTGGCCGAATGTCTATCCACCCGGGTAGTACTAAAATGTACAACGATCTGAAACGTCAATTTTGGTGGCCGGGCATGAAACGAGACATTTCTGAATTTGTTTCAAGGTGTTTGATATGTCAACAAGTGAAAGCGGAACATCAAGTGCCTTCAGGATTACTTCAGCCGATCATGATACCCGAGTGGAAATGGGATCGAGTCACAATGGACTTTGTGTCCAGACTACCATTGTCAACAAGTAAGAAGGATGCGATTTGGGTTGTTGTTGATAGACTGACTAAGTCGGCTCACTTTATCCCTGTGCGTACGGATTTTTCATTGGATAAACTAGCCGAATTGTATGTTTCTCAGATTGTGAGATTACATGGAGTACCTATTTCTATCGTGTCGGATAGAGATCCGAGATTCACCTCGCGATTTTGGAAGAAATTGCAAGAAGCGTTGGGTACCAAGCTGCATTTTAGCACCGCTTTTCATCCACAAACCGATGGTCAATCCGAGCGGATAATTCAGATACTTGAGGATATGTTGAGATGTTGCATCCTCGAGTTTAGTGGTTCATGGGAACGGTATTTACCCTTGATCGAATTCGCTTACAACAATAGTTTCCAATCAAGTATTAAGATGGCACCTTACGAGGCTTTGTACGGTCGTAAATGCCGTACACCATTGTTTTGGACCGAGCTCGGTGAAAGTAAAATTTTCGGAGTTGATTTGATTAAAGATGCCGAACAGAAAGTAAAGGTAATCCGTGAAAGTCTGAAGGTAGCCACAGATCGTCAGAAATCGTATGCGGATCTGAAACGGAAGGACATTGAATATCAGGTGGGAGATAAAGTGTTCCTTAAAGTTTCGCCTTGGAAAAAGGTACTTAGGTTTGGCCGTAAAGGCAAGTTGAGCCCGAGATTCATTGGGCCGTACGAAATCTCTGAACGAGTGGGGCCGGTTGCATATAGATTGATTTTGCCCCCTGAACTTGAAAGGATACATGATGTCTTTCATGTTTCGATGCTTCGACGCTATAGATCTGATCCTTCGCACATAATTAGTCCGTCGGAGGTTGAAATTCGAGCCGATATGAGTTATGAAGAAGAGCCGATGTGTATCCTAGCTCGTGAAGTGAAGGAGTTGCGGAACAAAAGGGTTCCGTTAGTAAAGGTGTTATGGCTCAAACACGGGATCGAGGAAGCTACTTGGGAAACCGAGAGTTCGATGAAAGAACGATACCCAAACCTATTTACCGGTAAGCTTTTCGGGGACGAAAATTTCTTAAGTGGGGGAGAGTTGTGACGCCCCAAAATTTACCCTAGTCGGGAAGTGGTTTCGGGACCGCTAAACCGCGTCATAAAAATAATTAGCTGTCATATTTGATGCTTATTATATGTATATATGCATGTGTGAAAATTCCATGTTTGAATTTTTTTTAATTGAAGGTGAATTTTAGTAAATAGGACCTATGTGAGAAAATCTGGAAATGTGATTGGTTAAAATTACAAGGACCTATTAAAGCATGTGGTGAGAATAATGGCTTTGCATGTCAAATACCCCTTCTTTTATACATAGTGGCCGGCCATGATGGAGCATATATTAGAATAGGTGGTAAGTTTCCATGAAGTGGTCATTATTTTATGTAAAGGAAAGGAAATAATAAAAAGAAATACTAAGGATAATAAAAGAAGTAACAAAAAAAAAGGGTCATTACCTTGTTCTTCTTAGCCGTACAAGAAGAAGCAAAAGGAGGGGGGGGAGCAAAGGCATTCGGCCTTTTGAATGAAGAGGAGGTTAGTAAATTTTGTTAATTTTTCTTTTGAAATAATAGTTGTTTGGGTTAATCATCACGTTTTTCTTACCTAGCCATACTAAAATTTCGAATTTAGAGTGTTGGATGGAGCTTTCGGTTATGGTATGTGTGAGAAGAACTTGATTTTTTCTTACCTTTAAGTTTTGATGGATAAAGAAACAAAAGGTTGTTGATGAAAGAAATTAATGTGTTAAGAGATTATATGAAACTTATTCATGTTTATATATGTTATATGCATTGAAAATGGTTGATGATTTTGGAGGTGATTAGCTTGAATCGGCCATGGTATATCCATAAACACGATCTATGCTTGTTATGTTACTCATGGTTAAAACGATTCGGCTATGACTCTTGTAAAAAAAAAAGTAAAAATAGACATGTGAATTTAAAAGATGGTATGAACAAATGTGGAGTTTTGCTAGTTTAAGAGTATTCGGCCAAGTGTTCATGTGGTGGAAATTAAGTGTTAAATGGAATGAAAATGATGTTATATGGGGGTATGTATATTCGGCCATATGAGTGAATACATAGATGATGTTAAATTTGATTATGTATAATGGGCCATATAGAGTACACATGGTGATATTAACCTTAATTCTTTATAATTGATCAAGTGGATGATGTTGGTTTATATGGTCGAATTTGAATTATGAATATGTACCTTGAAATAGAATGTTGCCGTATGCTTCTTTTGATATGAAACTATTAATGTTACGGGATATAAATAACTAGCAAGGTAATTAAACTAGTTGATTTATTTATTTAAGCTCAAGAACCTAAAGGAGAGGAGTCCAACAAGGGGAAATCGAAGGTCATCGAGTAGCCGACTCGGAATTATTTTACCCAACATAAAGTAAGTCATTAAGCATATACTTGGCATTAATTCAAATGGTCATAACATCTATGTAATGATGCCGAATGGAATGAATAAATATATATATATACATGTATGTATGTGATGATGAAATTGTTGAATGAAAAGAAAAGAGGTGAGATGTGTTGAGTTGTTGATCTCGGCACTAAATGTGCGGGTATAACCATTTATGACCATGAGATTGGCGCTAAGTGTGCGGGTTTAAATTGTACAGCACTAAGTGTGCGAGTTGGAATATGTAGCACTAAGTGTGCGAATTGACTATGTTGCACTAAGTGTGCGAATTGACTATGTAGCACTAAGTGTGCGAGTTTGATTATGTAGCACTAAGTGTGCGAGTTGACTATATAGCACTGAGTGTGCGGACTTAATATACATCCTTGAATCATTATGGACACTATGTGTGCGACACTATTGAGTCGATCATGGACAGCGGATCGGGTAAGTGTCTTGAGTTCATGGCTAATAGGTGCTATGTCTATACTTGGTGTTGAGCTTGGTAAGTTTGAACCTATGTGACAAATATACTTGAAGTCACGTACATAAAATTTATCGTAGAATGGGTGAAAGGCCGTTTAGTTGTATGTTTGTAACGAAAATAAAATGATTTATGAAAATGCCTCGAATATCCTATTGATGAGTATGTGGATTGTGAATGCATAAATTGGTATGAAATTGAAACGATAGGTTGGAGGAACTATGGTATGGTTCGGAATGGATGGAGTAATTAGCCTCGTTCCATTTTGTTTTCTCTTGTGATAATGTTATTGATGGATGGTAGTGCATAGCTTATGACTTACTGAGTTATAAACTCACTCGGTGTTTCCTTGTCACTTATTCTAGGTTTCTTGGACACATCTCTTTTTGCGTGGTCGGGCCGTCATCGAAGTCATCACACCGGATAGCAAGTTTTGGTACTTTCTTCTTAGTCGGCTTAGGAGAACATTTCGGCATGTATAGGCTATTATGTTGTGTTTGAACTTGGGTATGTAAACTTTTAGCCATGCGAAAATGGCATAAATGTTCGGTTGGGTTTGGATTCATACGTTAGGTCGCAAATCTTGATAATTCGACCTTTTTATGCCATACGTCATGGTTGATTATTTTGGTGTTAAAATTCATGATATGGCAATAGTGTAGTAGGGGAAAGTTTGACAATGATTAGCCTTTGGCATGGTTAGTCATGATCATAATTTGTGATATGCATGATGAAGTATTAGTTAGATCAAGGAGTAAACACGAAGTGGGCATAGTTGCTTTCGTAACAGATGCTGGCAGCAGCAGTGACATGAGATTGAAAAATCACTAAAAATAGTAGGAATGGAATTGATTGATGATTAAATTATGTAATCGAAGCTCGATGAGTCTATTTTCATATAGAAGTAACGAAAGGATCATATGGACAGTATGTTAAGAGATAATCAGGTTCTCGTGGGACAGGGCCAGGACGGTTTCTGGATTCCCTGCTCCGACTTTGGAAATTCATTATAAATTAACCAGAGATAATTAGGAGTCATGATATATATGTGTAGATTCCTCTCTGAGTCTAGTTTCTATAGAAACAAAAGGCATCAGCATTGAAGTTCTGTACAGGGAGATATCCAGGTCGTAACGCGCAAAGGTCAGTGTAGTCGACCCCAGTAACTTGGGGAATTTGACTAATAAACTGTACTAATTGGCCCAACCAAAAATTCTAGAAAAAAACATGTAGATGGGAATATGAGTCTAGTTTCAGGGAAAAATCATGAAACTGATTTTCGAGTTGTGAAACTCAGGATATGATTTTTAAAGCGACAAGTACGCAGATTAGGCAGTGTCTGGAAAATATCTTTATAAGGGGTTATAGTCTGTTAACACCTCGTGTTCGACCCCGGTGTCGGTCTCGGGTTCGGGGTGTTACACACGGGCTAGTCACACAGGCGTATGGTTGGCCGTGTGACCTAAGTCAGAGAGTTACACGGGGTCAGACACAGGTTGGGACACGGCCATGTGACCCCATTTTGAATGTCCACACGGCTTATGACACGGGTGTGTCTTTGGCCATGTGAGAGACACAGCCGAGCCACATGGGCATGTGTCCCTTGTATTTTGCAAAAAGATTTTGAGTTATCGATTTAGTCCCAAACCACTCTTAATGCATGCTTTGGCCCTCGTAGGCTCGTATTAGGGACAATATGAATGATGTTGAATGATGATTACATGAAATTTGAAAATGTATATCAAATGTATGATTTTTTGCAAAATAAGTTCGATAATGCTCCAAACCCTATTTTGGCATTGAATACGGGTGAGGGGTGTTACATTTAATATATTTAATTCACCAGTTTATTTTATTTTGACTTAATTTATTTTTCAATCATAATTCTATTTTTTTCTTTATTTTATATTTTTATGTTATTATCTTTATCAACTAAAACCCCATTTTTTTCTTTATTTTTCAGTTTTACAATGCACGTGTCGTGTGCATGACTGCTGCTACAAACAATAATTCTAATCAAGAGAAAAGGCAAAATTAGATAAGCAATTCCTGTAGATTTGACCCTACTGCTCTATACTCTAATTTAGTGTTATTTTGTCATAGGAATTTATATTTGGTGGCTTAGTACCCATCAGGGGTTGAGGAAATTGTTAATGATATTTCTATAGATAGTCGCTTAA
Organism: Gossypium hirsutum; assembly: GCF_007990345.1. Classification (NCBI taxonomy): domain Eukaryota; kingdom Viridiplantae; phylum Streptophyta; class Magnoliopsida; order Malvales; family Malvaceae; genus Gossypium; species Gossypium hirsutum. Next base: position 40,010,286 of record NC_053426.1, on the reverse strand, counting down.
GATGATTTGTGAAGGTAAAGAGGAATTTCGTTGGAGATTTAAGCTTATGTTTTGGAACTACATTGGAATCAGAGTTATGCAGGAAAAGCATAGTCGTCGGTTCAGAAAGAAAAGTTATGAATTTTGTGGACAAGTGTATTTGTGTAAGAATAGGAATTTTGAGGACAAAATTTTTTTTGAGTGCAGAGTTGTCAATTTCCAAAAGTCGGGTTAGTAAAAAATGAGTTAATGAATCAAGCATTTACTGGGTTAGTAGAAAAGTTATGCATGCTTTTTCTTTATTATAATTTAGCTTAACCTTATTTTATTTATTAATTATAACATATAAATTAGCTAAATTAAAGAACTAACCATGTATACCATTTGATTATGGTGTAATTGCCACATAAAACCTTATCACTTTATTAATTTAACTATTTAGCACCTTTAACTAATAGTATTTAACTTTTATAGTTTTTACAATTTAGTCCTTTTATTTAATTAACTATTTAAACGTTAAAATTTCTTAACAAAAATTTTGTATGACTTTAATAAATAGTAGTAAATATTAAATTAATAATATTTACTAACTCACTTATTGGAATTATAGTCCTGAAACCACTATTTCTAGCACCACTGAAAATGGGCTATTACACTTAGTTTTACCGATACACTATTAACAGCAGACAATTGTGTAGAACCAATTCTCAATCAATGCAAGGTATAAATTAGAATGGGTCACAAAAGAACCTGGATTGACATCAGATGTGTCTCGACCATTTCAATGCCTAACTGTGCAAACGAGTCTATGATTCCACTTTTGAGTTAAATCTTGCATCTAAACAAGATAATGATGTGGTTAATCCCTAACACGGTGCTCCGTAGACCCACTAATAACTCTTCAATAGAGTTATATTTTGAACCTCTAAGCTTGATTAAAGTATTGTACTTAAGTAGACATATTTTCATTTTTAGTTTATTTTTAGAACATTGCATAATAACACTTGGATTGTGCCTTAAATGTCATTTCATGTTACTTTTACTATTGGGAAGAAGGGAACTGGTTGCTATATGCAGCAGGTGCAGAAAGGATGAAGAAAAGGAGAAAAAGGAGGAAGTGAATGAAGGAAGTGAATATTTCCATGGAAAAAGGTTGGATGGATTGCCAACACAAATGCCATGGAAATTCTAGGAAAATGCTGACGCAACACTCAGTCCTCGTCAATCTTAGCCAATCGGACGTGTACCACATAAATCCACCTAAAAAAGATGGAGAAAAGTGTGTTTTGAGAGAGGGAGACCTACCCCATAAAAGAGGACAGAGAAAAGAAAAAGGAAGGAGGATTTTGGAGGGGGATTTGGAAATCAGTTTTCTTTCCAAAAAAAAAACTTGTGAAAAATTCTAGAGAAAAAGGAGAGGGTAGCAGCTTAAAAGGAGAGCAGAGACGCAAGGAAAGGGACGAGCAATCAGCCTTGGGTCTTGCACGATTCGGCAGTGTCGAAGTGAAAGTTGGAGTGTCGGAAGCTTTCTATAGTTCTACCTTCATTCTGTTAATTAATTTATGAGATTTCTAAATTGTTAATGATGATGTTTTATTATTTTGATTTTGGATTTTAAATCCCAACCCATGAGCTAATTTCATTTGGGTTGGAATTACTGGATTTATCTTGATATATTGATGATCATGGTGATATTTTGAGTAGATATACTATTTTATTCAGTTTCGATTATTTTAAATATATACACGCAAGCCTTGGACATAGATGAGTGCATTGTATATCCTTAGGCTTGATTTAATTCTAAAAATTTTAAATAAGTTGGAATATGATCGAATGATACCAGTGAATACTCAAGACATAGAGTTGTGATTTGTATAGAGTAAGCAAGAATATTGTTAGGTATTGTTCTTGAGACTTGTATACATGCAAAGACTTAGAATGATAGCTTTAATTCTAGCTCTAGAAAGAAGTAGAATGCAGTAGTTATACTTTGAGCAATAATTTGGTCAAGATTGCCATGACATTATCATTTTTTAAGATATAGTCCAAGTAATTCCAAACTTCCCATTCAACAACATCAGTCTTCTCAACTCTGTCTCGTAGAATTGCCAAACATTTTATTCATTATTTTATTTTTATATTTCATACATTACTACTTCTTTTCAAATCATTATTCTGTTTACTTTGCCATAAGCCTACTTAGTGTAGTTTATATTAATAACTCAATCATATTTTTACCTATTTTGATCCCTGTGGAGACGGTCACACTTACCACTTTATTACTTGATTCAACATGTATACTTGCACATTTGCATTACATATTCACACACGATAACTTTTTGGTGCCATTGTCAGGGATCGACAAATTGGTGAATTTTGGTTTGTTATTATTGATTTAATTTTGTTAGTTTTAGCTTACTTGGTTTCTTTTGATTCTTTTTCAAGTTTGTTGCTAGTTTATGAGTAGAGGTATTCTCGAGAATGAAGGGTACTATTTTTATCCTGAAATTGAGAGAACTTTGAGAAGAAGGAGAAAAGAATTGCTAGAAATGGCAAGGACTGGAAATGATCCAGGCAGAGAAGATTCATTACATTCAAATGGTAGGGACGTTGATATTCCTCGTATGATAGATGATAGATACAAACCTATTAGAGAACATGTAGTGCCAGGCTTGGATGATTTGAATCCAGGGATTGCCAGGCCACATATTCAAGCTCACCATATTGAGTTAAAACCAGTGATGTTTCAAATGCTACAAATAGTAGGACAGTTCAGGAGATTACCTACTGAAGATCCACGACTGCATTTAATACTCTTTTTGGAGGTCTGTTATTGTGTAATGCCCCGAATATGGGCCTAGAAGTATTGGGCCTTGAGTATGGGTCCATAGAAAGGCTGTATATTAGTAGTTATTTATGCAAGGAAATGACACAACTGTGTATCTGCTTCTGTGGTTAAGTGCTCTGTGAAGTGTCTGAGAAATCTTGGATTCAAATCTGGGCTTTAGCAAAAAAAATGGTTTTAAATGAATAAAACCCTAGATGCTTGGATGATGGCCTTTTAAATTATTGTGTTAAGTAAATGACACAAGGAACAATGTGGTCTAGTGGTTGGCGTCATTAAGGTTGCAAGAGAGCCTGGGTTCAAGTCTTGGCCCTTGCAGTTTATTTTGGTTTTTCTTTTAAAGGAACCTAGACTTTGGCCTATAGACCTTATAATTAATTGAGGATATTTTGTGACATAGAAAGAGCCTGTGGTGGAGTGGCAAGGTGGCGTGTTGTGTAACTGTGAGGTCTGATGTTCAAGTCCTGGGATGCGCAATGGAGTATTTATTTTACTATTTAAGCTGTGTAGGAGGTGGAGTTGGACTGGAACTCTGTGGTTGAACTGGTCATAAAAAAAGAAAAATAAGGAATTTTCCTAATGGTTGAAAGTAATCCCACAGCTAACATGAGCATAGGTGAGAAGCTAGCTTTAAATAGAGCGAACCAGATGAGTTGCTTAGGGGGGAAGTAATTAAGACTCAATACAGGATGTGCCAAAGTTGGTGATCGTGGACTTCGGCACGTTCTCATAAACAGGTGTGTATTCACGCCCTTCTTTGCTAGAAATCGGTAAAAGCCGAAAAGCCAAAACTTTGGCATTTGAGGCCTCACGAGTGTGCAACCGTACGTAGGGTAAACTGAGCCCACAAACCATGGGCGATAAATTGTAGAGGCCGCTACGAATGTTCTCGTGTATTGGGGCTGTTTTGGGCCACTATAGGCTGAATGGGCCCGATGGGCTTGCTTGTGTAAATCTAACTGATAGGTGAGAAGTAGTTGGGCTTGTCATGTCATGTGCATGGCATAGGCTGTTAAGGGCTTCGTTGGGCCAAAATCGGCTGGGAGGGCCCAACGGACACGTAGGCCCCACACAGATTAAATCCACGGTAAGTGATAAATTTTGGACTGGGCTATGTAAGTCACATAGCCATAGCTAAATTTGGGCTAAGTGGGCTACACAAGCGTGTGGGCTAACTGGGGCCGAATAATGGGTCATAGGCCCATTTACACTGTTAGGTCTGTTTAGGTTACTTAAGTCGCTCAAGGTGACTGTGAACCTTCCGAGAGGTCAATTATCTATACCGAGACCTCAGTGGGTAAAATGACCAAAATACCCCTGAGGGGTAAAAATTACTATTCTACCCCTAATGGGTGGAAATGACTATTATACCTTAGAAGTAGGGTAATTGATGAGTGTATGATATATGCATGACCGTATCTGAGTATGAAACCTTGCATACACGAAATATTATGACATGACATGTTGCATTGGGGTTGGGATTCTAATTTGGAGGAAGTACTATTCTGGTGGCTTTGCCATGTATTCTGATATTAGTGGCTACGCCACGTTTACCGCTATTAGCAGCTTTACTGCGTTACTATTAGCAGCTATGCTGCGATATTGGTGAGTTGGCTGGGTGGGTCGATTTAATCCCTACATGGTGAGTTGGTTGGTACGGGTGGTGAGCAGGATGGATTGGGTTAGGTTGCATACCTGTATTATGGTTATACTATTTTGGGCATAGGCCCACACTATTACTGTATAGGGCTTAGGCCCAAACTGTACTGTTAATGAATAGGGCTCACGCCTAGACCGTTATTGTATGCACTGTTACTGTTGACCGATAGGGGATTACACACTGAGTTTTCGTAAACTCACCCTTCTTTTAACTGTGCAAGTAATCCCCAGCCTTAGACGATTTGGAGCCACGAGGGACTCAGTGGTGGCCACACGTCCGTAGATTGGTTGTTAATAACTCAATTTATTTAAGCTTTCATATTTAGGTTTTAGTTATCTAATAAGGCTATTTGGGGGTTTTTAACTTTTAATGGGATTTTGATTTCTTATATTAAACTGCTAGTCTAGGAAAACTCGAGTTTTTAAACTATTCACGATTTTCTAAAGAACATGAGCTTTAAACAACAAAGTTTTCAAAAGAGCTTCCGCGATTTAAGTGGAATTAATATCCCAAAGGCAAATATTTTGAGCAAACGTATGTGACAAGATGATTTGCTAACCCCGTACAAAAGATTTTACTTTTAGAAATAAACTTTTAATGACAACTCGATTTTTGAACGACGCTTTGATACAACACACCAGATTCGACCATAGTGTCTAGGCCGGGTTTAGGGTGTTACAGATTCATTCAGGCAGTAAGGTGTTCTTGAAGATGCCTTGAGACTCAAGCTATTTCCTTACTCATTGCAAGATCGTACTAGAGCATGGTTGAATGCTTTGCCGTCAGGAACTATGGCATCTTGGAATGAACTTTTTCAAAGGTTTTTGTTGCGATACAACCCTCCAAACATGAATGCCAAATTGAGGAACGCTATTACATCTTTTCGATAATCTGAAGATGAGACATTGTATAAAGCTTGAGAGTGATTCAAGGAATTGATTAGAAAATGCCCGATGCATGGTTTAACATTGGACACAAATGAAAATGTTTTATAATGGATTGAATGCACTTACACGAATGGTAGTTGATGCATCTACCAATGGGACTTTGCTAGATAAATCATAAAATGAGGCATATGAGATTTTGAAAAGGATAGCTAACAATGATTATCAATATTTGACTATAATAGTGGGTACTGAAAGATGAGTTATTGGAGCTTGATTCGACCACTACATTAATAGCTTAGGTATCATCCCTAACTAATATGATTAAAACATCGAAAGTGTAACAGCCCAAAATTGACCCTAGTCGGGAAGTGGTTTCGGGACCGCTAAACCGAGTCACCGAAAGGTTTGAATGTGATGTTTATTGTCTAGAATATGTAATCAGGAATGTGTGAAAATTTCAAGCTTCGATTTAGTCGATTGCATGTGAATTTAGTCAATAGGACTTATATGAGAAAATTTTAAAATGTGATAGGTCAATGCATGAGGACCTATTAGTGCATGTGGAAGAAAAAGGGGACTTGCATGTCAAATTCCCCCTCCCTAATATGTAGTGGCCGGCCATGCTATGGGTGGAAACATGTTGGGAACATGTTGGCCTAGTGAGGTATGTAGGATAAAATATAATAAGAAGTATGGGGAATAAAGAAATGGAAAAAGGAAAGGATGTGTGTAATTGTTTCTTCCCCTCCCCATTGCCGTGAAAGTAAGAAAGAAAGCAAATGAAAAAAAAAGGCTTCATCCTTGTCTTCTTGGCCGAATTGAAGGAAGGAATAGGGGCAAAGAACTTTCGGCCATTTGAATGCTTAATAAGGTTAGTATATCGTGTTAAAGTTGTGAAATTTTAGCTTGTTTTAGGTTAATTATCATGGTTCTTACTTAGACCATGCAAAATTTTTAACTTTGATGGATGGATGGAGCATTCGGCTATGGCTATTAAAGAAGGAAATTTGATTACTTCCTTAAAGTTTTGATGAAGAATGTGTTGAGGAAAGAAATTGATCTTGCTAAAAATATAAATTCTAAATGCTCATATATGTAATACCCAAATAAAAATGCTTGATGTCTTGAACAAATATTGTTTCGATGGGTGGAATGAGTAATGTCATGTATAGGTTTCGGCTATGGATTTCATGTTTAATATTTTTATGTTGGTGTTCAAATTGAAAATGGATGTTAGTTGTGCTATAACACTTGCTTAATGATGAAAGGATCATGAGCTTAGGGCTTGAGAGGCATTCGGCTTTGGAGTAAAAATAATAGAAATGGTGTTTAGTCAATGCAAGTGTCCATACTTGTAGAATGTATTGAGTGTTGCAATCGGCCTTAACATAGACATGTGTGTGTTCGGCCACATAAATGAGCACCTAAGTTGATGTGTATGTTCGGCCAAAGGTAAGCATGTTGATGGCTTTATCTTGACTTAGAAGGTTCGGCTAAAGGGAAAATTAGCCAATATGTCGAATTCGATTCGTGAATTCGTACATATGTGACTCTAATGTCTAATGTGTATATGGACTAAGTACCTTGAGGTTCTCTTTTGATGTTCGAGTGAATTGTATTGAATCATTTGATGTGATTGAAAATGCATATGACCATTGTGTATTTGAGCTAAAAGGTGGCCATATGACCCATCAAACTCCTTGTCATATTCGGCCATAAGCTAGCAAAATGAGACTTTAATGAGTCAAATTTGTTTGATTTAGCTCAAGGAGTTAAAGGAGGTGAATCGAGCAAAGGCAAAGAAAAGGTCATCGAGTAGCCGAGTTGGAACCGTCTTACCCAACACAAGGTAAGTCATTAAGCATGTAGTTGGTATTATTTCAAATGGTCATAATGTTTATGTATTGATGCTGAATGGAATGAATAAATATACATATATATATATGCATGTACGTATGTGATGATGAAATTGTTGAATGAAAAGAAAAGAGGTAAGATGTACTGAGTTGTTGATCTCGGCACTAAACGTGCGGATATAACCATTTATGACCATGAGATTGGCGCTAAGTGCGCGGGATTAAATTGTACAGCACTAAGTGTGCGATTTGACTATGTTGCACTAAGTGTGCGAAATGAATATGATGCACTAAGTGTGCGAATTGACCATGCGGCACTAAGTGTGCGAGTTTGACTATGTAGCACTAAGTGTGCGATTTGATTACGTAGCACTAAGTGTGCGAGTTGATTATATAGCACTGAGTGTGCGGACTCAATATGCATTCGTGAATCATTATGGACACTATGTGTGCGACACTATTGAGTCGATCGTGGACAGCGGATCGGGTAAGTGTCTTGAGTACATGGCTAATAGGTGCTATGCTTATACTTGGTGTTGAGCTCGGTAAGTTTGAACCTATGTGACAAATATACTTGAAGTCACGTACATAAAATTTATCGTAGGATGGGTGAAAGGCCGTTTAGTCGTTTGATTGTAACGAAAATAAATTGATTTATGAAAATGCTTCAATGTCCTATTGATGAGTATATGGAACGTGAATGCATGAATTGATATGAAATTGAATCGATAGGTTGGAGGAACTATGGTATGGTTCGGAATGGATGGAGTAATTAGCCTCGTTCCATTTTGTTTTCTCTTGTGATAATGTTATTGATGGATGGTAGTGCATAGCTTATGACTTACTGAGTTATAAACTCACTCGGTGTTTCCTTGTCACCCATTATAGGCTGCTTGGACTCATCTATTTTTGCGGGGTCAGGCCGTCATCGAAGTCATCACACCGGATAGCAAGTTTTGGTACTTTCTTCTTAGTTGGCTTAGAAGAACATTTTGGCATGTATAAGCTATTACGTTGTGTTTGAACTTTGGCATGTAAACTTTAAGCCATGCGAAGATGGCACGAATGTTCGATTGAGTTGGATCAAGGGTAGGCATGAAATGGACCTAGTTACTTTCGTAACAGATGCTGGCAGCAGCAGTGTCATGAGATTGAAAAATCACTAAAAATAGTAGGAGTGGAATTAATTGATGAATAAATTATGTAATCGAAGCTCGATGAGTCTGTTTTCATGAGGAAGTAACGAAAAGATCATATGGGCAGTATATTAAGAGATAATCAGATTTTTGTGGGACAGGGCCAGAACGGTTTCTGGATTCCCTGCTCCGACTTTGGAAATTCAATATAAATTAACCAGAGATAATTAGGGGTCGTACCATATATGTACAGATTCCTCTCTGAGTCTAGTTTCCATAGAAACAAACGGCATCAGTATTGAAGCTCTGTGTAGAGAGATATCCAAGTCGTAATGGGAAAAGGTCAGTGTAGTCGACCCCTGTAACATGGGAGACTTTGACTAATAAACTGTACTAATTGGCCCGACCAAAAATTCTAGAAAAAAATACATAGGTGGGGACATGAGTCTATTTTCAGGGAAAAATCACAAAACTGATTTTCGAGTTGTGGAACTCAAGATATGATTTTTGAAGCGACTAGTACTCAGACTGGGCAGTGTCTGGAAAAATTTTTCAAAGTTTGTTAACATCTAGTGTCCGACTCCGGTGTCGGTCTCGGGTTCGGGGTGTTACATTTTATTGGTATCAGAGCCAGGTTTAGTCGGTTCTAGGACTACCATAGCGCGTATGAGTCTAGCTATACATGCCGAATGTTAATGTTTAAATGTGTGATGACTTCCGACGGTTGAAATGTTTTTGTTTTGATTAGTAAATGGATCCCGGTGTAGAAAGAACCCTAGCGGATGACGTTGAGAGCGTAGCGGCTGCTCCTGCACAAGGGACGCCGCCTGTTGAACCTCAGTCATCTGCGAATAATCAAGGTGAGGGGGCTAAACAAGCCTTCTTTACCATGATGAATGAGTGGGTCGCGCAATATGCCTGAACCAACCCGGCTGTCCAACAATTCCCAAATTTGAATAATCCACCCCCGGAGCCAGTAATGCCATCAGTTACTGATCCTGTGAGGCTGAGTAAGCCACCTGTAGACTTGATTAGGAAGCGCGGGGCTGAGGAGTTCAGGGCCATAGTTACTGATGATGCTGAAAGGGCCGAGTTCTGGCTTGATAACGCCATTCGGGTGTTTGATGAACTGTCATGCACACCCGATGAATGTCTAAAGTGTGCTATATCCTTGTTGCGGGACTCAGCCTACTATTGGTGGAGGACCTTGATTTCCATAGTCCCGAACGAGCGAGTAACTTGGGACTTCTTTCAAACGAAATTCCGAAAGAAATTTATTAGCCAACGGTTCATTGATCAGAAGCGTAAGGAGTTCTTGGAACTCAAGCAAGGCCGTATGACTGTATCTGAATACGAACATGAATTCGTAAGACTCAGTAGGTATGCCCGGGAGTGTGTAGCTGATGAGGTTGCTATGTGCAAAAGATTCGAGGAAGGATTGAATGAAGATTTAAAGCTACTAATGGGTATTTTGGAAATAAAAGAATTCGTAACACTAGTCGAACGAGCCTGCAAGGCGGAAGAACTTGGAAAGGAGAAGAGGAAGGCTGAATTTGAAGCTAGAGATTATCGTAAAAGATCGACGGGTAAAGCTCCGTTCTCAGCTGTAAAGAAGTTCAGGGAGGACATTAATAAGTCGAGGGCGACTGCGGGAATTTCCATCAGGGCAAGACCATCGATGGGCTCCCGAGCTACTTCGGTAGCTAGTGTGGGCAATAATCGTCACGAGAAACCTGAATGTCCCCAATGTGGAAGACGACACCTAGGTGAATGTTGGGGCAAGTCTACTAGCAGGGCCTGTTACGGATGCGGTTCGAAGGACCACTTCATTAGAGATTGCACGGAGCTGGATGAGAAGAATAAGATTCAAGGTGCAAGACCTAGTGGAGTGACATCTAGAGGTAGACCACCGAGAATTTTAGGAGGCAGGGGTGGTAGTCAGAGGGGGGCCTCTGATACGGCCGATCGAGCCGAGAACGGTACTCCTGCTAGAGCATATGCCATTCGCGCACGAGAGGAGGCATCCTCCCCCGACGTCATCACTGGTACCTTCACTCTCTTTGATACTAATGTGATTGCATTGATTGACCCTGGTTCTACTCATTCATATGTATGCGAAACCTTAGCAACCAGTAAGACTCTACCTGTTGAGTCTACTGAGCTCGTAATTCGAGTATCAAACCCTTTGGGTCAATGCGTACTTGTTGATAAAGTGTGTAAGAGATGCCCTCTAATAATCCGAGAATTCTGTTTTCCGGCCGATTTGATGCTTTTGCCGTTCGACGAGTTTGATGTTATTCTTGGTTTGGATTGGTTGACCGCGCATGATGCGGTTGTGAATTGCAAAAGCAAGACCATTGATTTGAGGTGCGCAAATAACGAGATAATTTGAATTGAGTCTACGGACTTAAGGGGATTGCCAGCTGTAATATCGGCAATGTTGGCCCAGAAATATGTAAGAAAAGGGTGCGAAGCATACCTCGCGTATGTACTTGATGACAAGGAGTTAGAAAAGAAACCCGAATCGGTGCCGGTGGTTTGTGAATACCCGGATGTTTTTCCTGAAGAGCTACCGGGTTTGCCACCTGTTCGGGAGGTAGAGTTTGGTATTGAGCTTGTACCTGGAACTACGCCAATTTCGATCGCTCCGTATCGTATGGCACTAACCGAGTTAAAAGAGTTGAAAGCTCAGTTGCAAGAATTGACGGATAGAGGTTTCGCTCGACCGAGTTTCTCACCTTGGGGTGCACCAGTATTGTTCGTAAAAAAGAAGAAGGACGGAACCATGAGGTTGTGCATTGACTATCGTCAACTGAATAAAGTGACGATAAAGAATAAGTATCCGTTACCGCGTATTGATGATCTGTTCGATCAATTAAAGGGAGCATCGGTGTTTTCAAAGATAGATTTGAGATCGGGTTATTATCAGTTGCGGATTCGAGATTCGGACGTACCCAAAACTGCTTTCAGAACGAGGTACGGTCACTACGAGTTCTTAGTGATGCCGTTTGGGCTCACTAATGCCCCTACGGTGTTTATGGATTTGATGAATCGGATCTTCAGACCATATTTGGATCGGTTCGTAGTTGTGTTCATTGATGACATCTTGGTCTATTCAAGAGTTGAGACCGAACATGCTGAGCATCTGAGGCTAGTGTTACAAATTTTGTGGGATAAGCAGTTATATGCTAAGTTCAGTAAGTGTGAGTTCTGGTTAAGAGAGGTTAGCTTCTTGGGTCATGTGGTATCCGCATCGGGTATTCGAGTTGACCCGAGCAAAATTTCAGCCATACTTAACTAGAAGCCTCCGAGAAATGTTACCGAAGTCCGGAGCTTTCTAGGACTCGCCGGTTATTACCGACGATTTGTCAAAGGTTTCTCGATGATGGCCACACCAATGACGAAGTTACTTCAAAAGGATGTTAAGTTCGAATGGACGGAGAAATGTCAGAAAAGCTTCGATCAACTGAAAACTCATTTGACTGAAGCTCCAATTTTGGTGCAACCTGAATCGGGTAAAGAGTTTGTCATTTATAGTGACGCATCCCTACTTGGGTTGGGTTGCGTATTGATGCAAGAAGGTCGAGTTGTGGCCTATGCGTCGAGACAATTGAAGCCACACGAGAGAAATTATCCGACCCATGATCTCGAACTAGCCGCCATTGTGTTTGCATTGAAAATATGGCGACATTATTTGTTTGGTGAGAAGTGCCATGTGTTTTCGGATCACAAAAGTCTCAAATATTTGATGACTCAACGAGACTTGAATCTGCGACAAAGACGTTGGCTTGAGTTGTTGAAAGATTTCGAGCTTGTCATTGATTACCACCCGGGAAAGGCTAATGTGGTTGCGGACGCCTTAAGCCGGAAATCACTGTTTGCTTTGCGAGCGATGAATGTACACTTGTCTGTTCTACCTGACAATGTGTTAGTAGCTGAATTAAAAGCCAGACCATTATTGACTCATCAAATTCGTGAAGCTCAGAAAGTCGATGATGAATTGGTTGCAAAACGAGCTGAGTGTGTTCTGAATAAGGAATCGGAGTTTCAGATTGATGATGATGGTTGTTTGAGGTTTAGAAGTCGTTTGTGTGTTCCAAGGAATTCGGAACTCATTCCGATGATTCTAAACGAAGCCTATTGTAGCCGAATGTCAATTCACCCGGGGAGCACGAAAATGTACAACGACTTGAAACGTCGGTTTTGGTGGCATGGTATGAAACGAGACATCTCCGACTTTGTTTCGAGATGTTTAATATGTCAACAAGTGAAAGCGGAACATCAAGTGCCTTCAGAGTTACTTCAGCCGATCATGATACCCGAGTGGAAATGGGACCGAGTCACAATGGACTTTGTGTCCGGACTGCCATTGTCCGCAAGTAAGAAGGATGCAATTTGGGTTGTTGTTGATAGGCTGACTAAGTCGGCTCACTTTATCCCCGTGCGTACGGATCTTTCATTGGATAAACTAGCCGAATTGTATGTCTCTCAGATTGTGAGATTACATGGAGTACCTATTTCTATCGTGTCGGATAGAGATCCGAGATTTACCTCACGATTTTGGAAGAAATTGCAAGAAGCTTTGGGTACCAAGCTGCATTTTAGCACCGCTTTTCACCCCCAAACCGATGGTCAATCCGAGCAGATAATTCAGATACTTGAGGATATGTTGAGATGTTGCATCCTCGAGTTCAGTAGTTCATGGGAACGGTATTTACCTTTGATTGAATTCGCTTACAACAATAGTTTTCAATCAAGTATTAAGATGGCACCTTATGAGGCTTTGTACGGTCGTAAATGCCGTACGCCATTGTTTTGGACCGAGCTCGGTGAAAGTAAAATTTTCGGAGTTGATTTGATTAAAGATGCCGAACAAAAAGTAAAGGTAATCCGCGAAAGTCTGAAGGTAGCCACAGATCGTCAAAAATCGTATGCGGATTTAAAACGAAAGGACATTGAATATCAGGTGGGAGATAAAGTGTTTCTTAAAGTGTCACCTTGGAAGAAGGTACTCAGATTTGGCCGTAAAGGCAAGTTGAGCCCGAGATTCATTGGGCCGTACGAAATTTCCGAACGAGTGGGGCCGGTTGCATATAGATTGATTTTGCCCCCTGAACTTGAAAGGATGCACGATGTCTTTCATGTTTCGATGCTTCGGCGCTATAGATCTGATCCTTCGCACATAATTAGTCCGTCGGAGGTTGAAATTCAGGCTGATATGAGTTATGAAGAAGAGCCGATGCGTATCCTAGCTCGTGAAGTGAAGGGGTTGCGAAACAAAAGGGTTCCGTTAGTAAAGGTGTTATGGCTCAAACACGGGATCGAGGAAGCTACTTGGGAAACCGAGAGCTCGATGAAAGAACGATACCCAAACCTATTTACCGGTAAGATTTTCGAGGACGAAAATTTCCTGAGTGGGGGAGAGTTGTAACAGCCCAAAATTGACCCTAGTCGGAAAGTGGTTTCGGGACCGCTAAACCGAGTCACCGAAAGGTTTGAATGTGATGTTTATTGTCTAGAATATGTAATCAGGAATGTGTGAAAATTTCAAGCTTCGATTTAGTCGATTGCATGTGAATTTAGTCAATAGGACTTATATGAGAAAATTTTAAAATGTGATAGGTCAATGCATGAGGACCTATTAGTGCATGTGGAAGAAAAAGGGGACTTGCATGTCAAATTCCCCCTCCCTAATATGTAGTGGCCGGCCATGCTATGGGTGGAAACATGTTGGGAACATGTTGGCCTAGTGAGGTATGTAGGATAAAATATAATAAGAAGTATGGGGAATAAAGAAATGGAAAAAGGAAAGGATGTGTGTAATTGTTTCTTCCCCTCCCCATTGCCGTGAAAGTAAGAAAGAAAGCAAATGAAAAAAAAAGGCTTCATCCTTGTCTTCTTGGCCGAATTGAAGGAAGGAATAGGGGCAAAGAACTTTCGGCCATTTGAATGCTTAATAAGGTTAGTATATCGTGTTAAAGTTGTGAAATTTTAGCTTGTTTTAGGTTAATTATCATGGTTCTTACTTAGACCATGCAAAATTTTTAACTTTGATGGATGGATGGAGCATTCGGCTATGGCTATTAAAGAAGGAAATTTGATTACTTCCTTAAAGTTTTGATGAAGAATGTGTTGAGGAAAGAAATTGATCTTGCTAAAAATATAAATTCTAAATGCTCATATATGTAATACCCAAATAAAAATGCTTGATGTCTTGAACAAATATTGTTTCGATGGGTGGAATGAGTAATGTCATGTATAGGTTTCGGCTATGGATTTTCATGTTTAATATTTTTATGTTGGTGTTCAAATTGAAAATGGATTTAGCTGTGCTATAACACTTGCTTAATGATGAAAGGATCATGAGCTTAGGGCTTGAGAGGCATTCGGCTTTGGAGTAAAAATAATAGAAATGGTGTTTAGTCAATGCAAGTGTCCATACTTGTAGAATGTATTGAGTGTTGCAATCGGCCTTAACATAGACATGTGTGTGTTCGGCCACATAAATGAGCACCTAAGTTGATGTGCATGTTCGGCCAAAGGTAAGCATGTTGATGGCTTTATCTTGACTTAGAAGGTTCGGCTAAAGGGAAAATTAGCCAATATGTCGAATTCGATTCGTGAATTCGTACATATGTGACTCTAATGTCTAATGTGTATATGGACTAAGTACCTTGAGGTTCTCTTTTGATGTTCGAGTGAATTGTATTGAATCATTTGATGTGATTGAAAATGCATATGACCATTGTGTATTTGAGCTAAAAGGTGGCCATATGACCCATCAAACTCCTTGTCATATTCGGCCATAAGCTAGCAAAATGAGACTTTAATGAGTCAAATTTGTTTGATTTAGCTCAAGGAGTTAAAGGAGGTGAATCGAGCAAAGGCAAAGAAAAGGTCATCGAGTAGCCGAGTTGGAACCGTCTTACCCAACACAAGGTAAGTCATTAAGCATGTAGTTGGTATTATTTCAAATGGTCATAATGTTTATGTATTGATGCTGAATGGAATGAATAAATATACATATATATATATATGCATGTACGTATGTGATGATGAAATTGTTGAATGAAAAGAAAAGAGGTAAGATGTACTGAGTTGTTGATCTCGGCACTAAACGTGCGGATATAACCATTTATGACCATGAGATTGGCGCTAAGTGCGCGGGATTAAATTGTACAGCACTAAGTGTGCGATTTGACTATGTTGCACTAAGTGTGCGAAATGAATATGATGCACTAAGTGTGCGAATTGACCATGCGGCACTAAGTGTGCGAGTTTGACTATGTAGCACTAAGTGTGCGATTTGATTACGTAGCACTAAGTGTGCGAGTTGATTATATAGCACTGAGTGTGCGGACTCAATATGCATTCGTGAATCATTATGGACACTATGTGTGCGACACTATTGAGTCGATCGTGGACAGCGGATCGGGTAAGTGTCTTGAGTACATGGCTAATAGGTGCTATGCTTATACTTGGTGTTGAGCTCGGTAAGTTTGAACCTATGTGACAAATATACTTGAAGTCACGTACATAAAATTTATCGTAGGATGGGTGAAAGGCCGTTTAGTCGTTTGATTGTAACGAAAATAAATTGATTTATGAAAATGCTTCAATGTCCTATTGATGAGTATATGGAACGTGAATGCATGAATTGATATGAAATTGAATCGATAGGTTGGAGGAACTATGGTATGGTTCGGAATGGATGGAGTAATTAGCCTCGTTCCATTTTGTTTTCTCTTGTGATAATGTTATTGATGGATGGTAGTGCATAGCTTATGACTTACTGAGTTATAAACTCACTCGGTGTTTCCTTGTCACCCATTATAGGCTGCTTGGACTCATCTATTTTTGCGGGGTCAGGCCGTCATCGAAGTCATCACACCGGATAGCAAGTTTTGGTACTTTCTTCTTAGTTGGCTTAGAAGAACATTTTGGCATGTATAAGCTATTACGTTGTGTTTGAACTTTGGCATGTAAACTTTAAGCCATGCGAAGATGGCACGAATGTTCGATTGAGTTGGATCAAGGGTAGGCATGAAATGGACCTAGTTACTTTCGTAACAGATGCTGGCAGCAGCAGTGTCATGAGATTGAAAAATCACTAAAAATAGTAGGAGTGGAATTAATTGATGAATAAATTATGTAATCGAAGCTCGATGAGTCTGTTTTCATGAGGAAGTAACGAAAAGATCATATGGGCAGTATATTAAGAGATAATCAGATTTTTGTGGGACAGGGCCAGAACGGTTTCTGGATTCCCTGCTCCGACTTTGGAAATTCAATATAAATTAACCAGAGATAATTAGGGGTCGTACCATATATGTACAGATTCCTCTCTGAGTCTAGTTTCCATAGAAACAAACGGCATCAGTATTGAAGCTCTGTGTAGAGAGATATCCAAGTCGTAATGGGAAAAGGTCAGTGTAGTCGACCCCTGTAACATGGGAGACTTTGACTAATAAACTGTACTAATTGGCCCGACCAAAAATTCTAGAAAAAAATACATAGGTGGGGACATGAGTCTATTTTCAGGGAAAAATCACAAAACTGATTTTCGAGTTGTGGAACTCAAGATATGATTTTTGAAGCGACTAGTACTCAGACTGGGCAGTGTCTGGAAAAATTTTTCAAAGTTTGTTAACATCTCGTGTCCGACTCCGGTGTCGGTCTCGGGTTCGGGGTGTTACAGAAAGGACCAGCAGTAGTGTAGTAATGAAAGCGACAGAAGTAACATGTTTTTATTATAGGAAAATCATGTTTTTGATGAATACCCATCAAACCCAACTTTAGTATGTTACATGGGAAATTTCAATCAAAGTAATAACCCATATTCCCATACATGCAATCCAAGATGGAAAGAATAGCCTAATTTCAATTGGAGTACTCAAGCAGCGGGAAATTCCAATAATGTTGTTTGACAAAATGTCACAAGTGCACCACTTGGATACAATCCACCTATGCTACGGCAAAATGTTTAGCAAAGTTCATCTTCATCTTCATCTATGGAAGCTCTATTGAAGGAATACATGGCCAAGAACGATGATGTAATACAGAGTCCAGCTGCATATTTAAGGGCTTTAGAAAACCAAGTGTAACACCTCTTGCTCGTATTCGTCGTCGAAATAAGGTTACAGAGCATTACCGAACTTATTACACAATAAAACATACATTTCTCATGCATTTTTCAATTTCAAATATAAACCATTCACAAACATACATCAAGTCCCTAATACAAGCTTACGAGGCCTAAAGCATGCTTTAAAAGTGGTTCGGGACTAAACCGATATCTCAAGAAATTTTGGCGATACTTAGAAAATTTTAAAAAATGCAGGGGACACACGCCCGTGTAGCCCAATTGTCTGTCTCACATGGCCAAAGACACGCCCGTGACATAGGCCGTGTGGACATTCGAAACAGGATCACATGGTCGTGTCCCAGCCCGTGTCTGACCCTGTGTAACTCTCTGACTTGGGTCACACGGCCAACCACACGCCTGTATGACCAGCCTATATGCCATTCGAAAAGGCCTCGCACGCCCGTGTGCCAAGCCATGTCCTAAGTCGTGCTAAACCTGTAGGGTACACTGACTTGTGCTACATGTCCAAGTCACTCGCCCGTGTATTAGGCCGTTTAGAGCATACTGACTTGATTTCTAATTAAACAACAGGGGACACACGGTGGTGTCACCTAACCGTGTGTCACACACGACTGATACACACGTCTGTGTCTCTGCCATGTGGACAAAAATAGGCTATTTACCAAGCCATTTTTCTAACCCAATTTTCATTCACCTACATCAACCAAATTTGCATATAACCACAAATTAAAATGGCATTAAACTCATCTAATCCAAGTTCAATTCATGCTATATCAATACCAGCAACTACAAGGCACACGAGTACCACAAAATGCTATTCAATTTCATACCAAATTCACATTCTCAAATCACCAAAATGGTCACTTCCAACTATGCACTAATTGGCCTAAAATCACAAGTATATCTATCTCAAATTTTCAACCAAATGGTACTCAAAATGCCAATTCATAAACAACCATTCACCACAAGAAATTACATAGCAATTACCAAATACATAACAAAGGCCATTTGCACATATATATACACATCACCAAATATATCAGAATAAGCCAACTCTCATGGATATACACAAAACCAAACACTTAACATTTACAAGCTGATACAATCTTGCCTCGATGATAATTCAAGTCATTTAGGTTGCCCGATCATAAAATTAAGTAAGAATAGGTTGTTTCGAAAATGGCTAAGGAAAGGTTGATAGATAGGTTCAAAACAAAAGGGTTTAAGGATAGTTTGGTGATGGATGGATGAATTAGGCTAAGGGATAAGATAGAGCCAACAATATAGATGGTTGTTGACCCGAGTCTTAAATAGCACTTAGGTGAAATCGGTGGAAATGGTAATGGAAGTAACTTGGTTAACCTTGACCCACTATCTAGCAAGATAGGAACAAAAGGTATGGTTGACCGCTACACTTTGAGTGATAAGTTCAGTTAAACAAGGAAGGAATGACGCCACAAGCTAAGCTTGATAAGTCAGTTCAGTCTTAGAGAGAACAAGGAGAGTTGAATTCTCATAAGAACAAAATAATTCATAAATTGATCAAAACTTTGAAATACAAATCAAGAGCTTCATATTTATAGCTCAATGCTTAAGCTAGCCGAATGGACACTAAGTAATCTAAATGGACAACTTGTGATCATCTTAATTGAGCTGAAATTGCTTGGAAGCTTCCTTAAACATCCCTTTTAGTTTCCTAAGCCAATTAGCTTAATTTAGAATAAATGATGAGCTGAATGGACACTTTAGGTTCAGCCAAAAGAAAAGAACAAGCTTTAATGTGCTGCTTTGATTAGCTGAACAGTTTTTTTGAGCTACTAAAATCAGCTTGGCACTTCAGTAGGCTTTAGGTGTGAACACAAGAATTCAATCAGCTTCCCAAGTGTGAACATGCAAATTTAGGCAGCTTCTAAGGTGTGAAATCAACTGCAATTGAATGGTCTAGTGTGAATGTGCTAGTGGCCTTTGCTCTCCACAAAAATGGTACTTGGAGGATAGCAATTAACAGCTCCCTATTAATGCCGTCCATGAACTAGCTGAGTGCATGTATTCTCTTTAATGCGGTCCCATGAATTTGACTAGCTAATCAGCAGGTGTGAACTCCTACAAGAAGAATTAACAATCAGATTAGGACATATTCAAGACACCAATTAAGTTGTCTAAACTTTAGACACAATTAAAATGTCTGATCCTAGGACATATTAAATAGTTGTGCTAACTAAGGAATATTAAATGAACTTAAGACATAATAAATTGCTTAACTAAATAAAACACATTAAATACATTTAGATTAATGCATATTTAAATCCTACTTAATTTATGACACAACATAAACACTGCCTTAATTATTTGAGCTAATTAAAATAATTTAACTAAACCCAAATTAATTATTCCAGCAACTTAAACGCAAAAAACTAAAGAAAGCTAAAATTGAGCTAAACCGAATTAGTTATTCCAGTAAATTGATGGACAATCTAAAATCAAATAATGTTAAGCTCAATGAGTGAGGATGAGCTATAAATGAGCTAAATGAGCTTGTAGCAAGTTGCATAGAACACTTGAGTTGAACGTCCTTGATTATTCGATAAAGCCAGCATGGTTTCCACCCCATGTTTGATCAATTAAGACCTACACACAAATTAAAAAATCGAAGTTAAATTTCATTTTGTACTTGGGCCCCTTGTGTTTAGGCCATTCCTTGTGTCATCGATTTGAGTCATAACATGATGCGGCCAGGATCGCATTACAAGCCAACCTAAATGGCTAAACCCATTACCAAACTATATACCAAAATGACCATAACTCCTATACATGCCATATAACCAAAAACATATGCTCAAAAGTACCAAAGTGAAAGATTGATAGTGTGATGCAATCTCTGATGACTCCTAATCTGAGTTAGCTTCATTATTATTTTAAGGTCTATAGCATGATAGAATAACTGTGTGAAAATTTTGTTAAGAAATTTTCTCGATTGAGTGTCCAATTTGACTAGAAGGACTAAATTGCAGTAGGTGCAAAACTTGAGTTCTCTATGTTAAAAGTGTCTAATTATTATGAAATTCTAAATTAGAGGTCCTTAAATGGTAATTAGACCATTATATTAGTTTGGACAAAAATGGACATGGTTAGGTAAAATTTAGAAGTTTTTCATTAAGGGCATTTTAGTCATTTGGTAAATAAAGACAAAATTAACAAATAAAAGTGTCCATCTTCTTCAATTTAACTCCCCTAGCCGAATTTTACAAGGAGAAGTGATAGCTAAGGTTTGGCCAACTTCCAAGCTCGATTGTAAGTCTGTCTTTGTCCCGTTTTTAACGATTTTTATATTTTTGAAATTGTTGTAACTTGATTTAGCTATTTCAAGGGCTAATTTGAAAGAAAGATGAAGTTTAAAATTTTACCTATGTTGAACATGTATGTATTTTGATGTTTGATGGTAGAAAATGCATGTTTGTTGTTTGTTAAATGACTTTTGTAAAGTGATTTTCGGTAAAAATGACAAATTGGGACTTATTTGTAAAAGTCTATAAAATGGGTAGAAAAATGTGAATAAATGAAAAAGTGGGTTGTCATAAGCATGAAAAAGGTTTTGCTAGGCTTAGGTTGTGAGGAATTGAAAGAAATTCATTTTACGAGCCTAGAAACTAAAATGTAAAATGTCAAAAGGTTAGGGGCAAAAATGTAATTTTTTCCATAGTGTATTTTTGGGCCAAATTGAATAATGTGATGATTAAATAAGTTAAATTTGATATTATAGATCAAGAAAAATGAAGTTCGAGTTTAGACCAGGGAAAGAACAAGGTTGTGGACTAAGTCGAACTTATAGTCATTTTTGTAACTGAGGTAAATTCGTATGTTAAATAAGCTTTAATATAATTGTATTTAAATGCTTTAATATTGCATGAACTATATGATTGATTGTGTGGATGAGTTTAGCCCTACGATGAGTTCGACGATAGTTCGATAAGCAAGAAATCCCATTTGAACCTTAGGAATAGGTTAGGATACAAGTGACATGTCACTAGGGTTACCATGTGTTATGTGATTATGTGATCCAGGTGCTGGTCTCGTACGTCCTACTGGTGGCTGAGTATACCGGCATATGTTGCGGTTACTTGACAGCTTGTGTGAACGGCATCGAGTAGCTACATCATGACTAACAGCTTGTGTGAGCAGGCCCATTGATTAGCTCGAGAGTGAGCAATTATGTGATATGAGATTGAGGTAGCATTGGCTACATATGTGGCACTTAGTGTGCAAGATTCCTAAGTATCCGACATTATTATTCCGATTGGTTCACGGGTATGTCAAAGATGAGAATAAGTGTAAATTCGTTACGAGATGGTACAGGTATGTACTCGAAGCTTATGAGATTATATATATCGTGAAATGATGATTTCAAGGTAAGTTGTGATGGAAGTGAATTATGATCATGAGATTATGTTATTATGTCATCTTATGTTATATTACTTGCATGATTAATGTATGGTAAGGTTACTTATTTCTTCATACGAGCTTACTAAGCTATATAGCTTACTCCGTTTTATTTTCAATGTTTTATAGTGTAACCAAGCTAGCTCAGGATTGGAGATCGTTGGAAGTTGCATCACACTATCAAACTGTTATTTTGGGTACAGATGATTTTAAACATTTTGAGAATATGGCATCTATAGGGACTTGGTCATTTTGTTATATGTCTCATTTGATTTGGCCAAATGTAATGGCTTATATTTGTTTAAGGCGATTTGGTGTTTGACCATGTAATTGGCTTATTTTGGCCAAAATGGTTGTAAGCCCATTAATATATGTGTTTATGTGTTTTGTAATGGGTTGCTATATGTTTATTATGGTTAAATGACTTGTTGTGAAATGGATGAAATTGGTCTTTTGGTGTGCTAGGAAATCAAAGTAGAATCATGCATGATGGAAGTATTCATGTTGATACTTGTGAATGTGAGTTTGGTATGAATTGATTTGGTAAAATATGCTATAGTAAATATGGTAAGTGTTGGTAATGAATGATATGATTTAGCCTTGATTGTGGATGTTTTGGTTGCTTAAACCTACCATGGATTATGCCTTTGAACTTGTGTGAGTGTAGGTGTAAATGAGGGTGACAAATGGCAGGGTAAATAGCCTTTATTTTGTCCATACGGGTAGACACACGAGCGTGTGTGACACAAGGTCTGCCCTATGGGCATGTTTTCTGGTCGTGTATCCCCTGCCTCTTAATATTGAGAAAAAGAATGCTCAGAATTGAGCACACGGACATGTGTCTCAGCTGTGTAAGGGACACGGCCTCAAGCACGGGCGTGTTCCTGACTGTGTGAAGTCTGCACCTATTTTATGAAAATATAATTTACCGCATGGCCTGGCACACGGGCATGTGACTTGGCCGTGTGACATCAATTTGTTCATGCATTGTAAAATAGATAGTTACACGGGTTAGGGACACGGGTGTGTGTGACCACATGGCCTACCCACACGGGTGTGTCACAAGCCACATGGGCAGTCACCCCTGTTCATAGCAAAAAAAATTCTAAGTTTTGTAAAAATTTACTAAGTGCTCGGTTTAGTCCCAAACCACTTCCAAAGCATGTTTTGGGCCTCGTAGGCTCGTATTAGGGACTTGATGATTAAATGCAAATGATTTTAATTTGGATGCAAATTTATGACTCGGAATTATATGTTTGCTTGTGATATGAGTCCGGTAATACCTCGTATCCTGTTCCAATGTTGAATACGGATAAGGGGTGTTACAAGCATAACTTAACACATATATTCAATCCAAGGATTAAACACAATTTCCATCAACTTCTTCAATTTGATGATTGTATAGTTCATGTACATAACTGTACAAGCTCGTATCAATTTCTTACTCATCCATATCCTTGATATACCCGTTCAACCATTTGGAATACAATCGAATACTCGGGAATCTCGGACCCTAAGTGCCAATACATAGCCAAAGCTATTTCAATCTCATATCACACATAATGCTCACTCTCGAGCTATCGACGAGTCTGCTCACACAAGCTGACAGTCATAACGTAGCTACATGGTGCTGCTCACACAAGCTGGCAAGAATTCGCAACACATATCGAAGAACTCAGCCACGGGTAGGACGTACGGACCAGTACCCAAATCACATAACCCCTAATGACATGTCATTCGTATCCTAGTCTATTCCTAATCGAGATTTCACATTTTTCGAATCATTGTCGAACATATCTGTAAGGTCATATTCACAAATAGTTCAATAATAAAGAATTTAAAACACAATTATATTACTGCTTATTAACTTACGAACTTACCTCGAACGCAAAAACGACTAAATAGATCGATTAATGTAAAACCATGTTTTTCCCCCGATCTAGATCCGAACTTCATTTTTCTTGATCTATATAATATCAAATTCAATCTATTCATTATTAATTCTATTCAATTTAACCCAAAATGTATCTTAAGTCAACTTTACACTTTTACCCCTAATATTTCAACATTCTTAAAATTTAGTCTTTAGCTCATAAAAACAAAAAATTATGCAGTTCAATTTCAACCTATCACAGTCGAATATCAATTAAGTCCCTAGCAGCCCAAAATTTTCATTTATTTCACAATTTAACTACAAAATTTCCACATTTCTCATTTTAATCCCTAATTAACAATTTTATTAAAAATCACTTTACAAATGTTGTTTATCTAACAACAAGCTTACATTTTCTATCATCAAAAATCAAAATACACCTATATTCTTCAATGGAAAAACCCTAAACCTTTAAAAAATTTGCAAATTAGTCTTTAGGCTAGCTATATTAAAAAAAACATAAAAATCGTTAAAAACGGGACAAAAATTATACCTAATTACAAGAAATGAAGTTTTCGAAACTTGAAAGCATAAAAATGGCTTTTCAAGCCCTCAAATTCGGTTGCAGAAGATGATATGAGCACAAAATTTTGTTTTATTTTATTTAATTAACCTTTATTTACTAAATGCCAAAGTTAACCTTAATGAACATTAAATATTTCACTAAATGCCAAACCATTATCATCAATTAACTTATTAATGGGCTAATTACCACTTAAGGACATCTACTTTAATATTTCATACCTATTAGACACCTTTAGCAAATAGAACACAAGTTTTACACTTTACGCGATTTAGTCCTTTTTATCAAATTAAGCAAGCAAACGATAAAATTTCTTAACGAAATTTTCACACAATCATACTATCATATTGTAGACCTCAAAATAATAATAAAATAATTATTTTAACTTCAGATTTGTGGTTTCAAAATCACTATTTGATTTGACTAAAAACGAGTTGGTACAACTCTCCCTTTAGAAATTTTCGTCCCAGAAATCTTACCAGAAAATAGGTTAGGGTACTATTTTCTAATAGCTTCCTCAGTTTCCAATGTGGTTTCTTCGATACCGTGACGTTGCCATAGAACCTTCACTAAAGCTATGCTCTTATTTCTCAACTCTTTAACCTCTCAAGGTAAAATTTTGATCGGTTCTTCGTTATATGTCATCTTAGGCTGAATTTCAATCTCTACCGGAGAAATTATGTGACGGATTTGATCTATATCGGCGTAGCATCGACACATGAAATACATTGTGAATCTTTTCTAACTCTAACGGTAAAGCTAGCTGATATGGCACTGGCCCTATTCTTTCGATAATCTCATATGGCCTGATAAATCGTGGACTCAATTTCCCTTTGTGACCAAATTGAAAAATCTTCTTCCACGGATATACTTTCAAAAATACTTTGCCGCGTATTTGAAATTCAATGTCTTTATGTTTCAAATCCACGTAAGATTTTTTTGTATTTGAAGCTGCTTTCAAACTGTCGCTAATTACTTTCACTTTCTCTTCGGTCTCTCTGATTAAATCAGCACCGTGAATCTTTTTCTCACTAAGCTCAGTCCAGTACAACGGAGTTCGACATTTACGGCCATACAATGCTTCATAAGGTGCCATCTTTACGCTCAATTGAGAACTGTTGTTATACGCAAATTCAACACACGATACATATTTCTCCCAGTTGCCTTCAAACTCTAAAACACATCAACGAAGCATATCTTTGAGAATCTGAATTACTCTCTCAGACTAACTATCAGTTTGAAGGTGAAATGCGGTACTAAAGAGCAATCGCGTACCTAAAGCTTCTTGCAATTTCTTTCAAAATCGTGATGTAAACCTCAAATCTTTATCCAAAATAATAGAAACTGGCTCCCCATGCAATCTAACGATATCAGAGATGTACAACTCAGCTAGTCTATCAAGTGGAAAGTTTGTATATACCGAAATGAAATATGCATATTTCGTCAAATGAGCAACGACAACCCAAATAGCATCTTTCTTTTTTGGATATAAGGGTAATCCTGATATGAAATCCATCGTAACTCTATCCCATTTTCACTATGGTATCATCACAAGCTATAATAATCTTGAAGGCACTTGATGTTTGGCTTTGACTTGTTGACAAACCAAGCATCTCGATACAAACTCTGAAATATCTCTTTTCATCCCCGACCACCAATACAACTGTTTCAAATCATTGTACTAAATAGTACTCCCTGGATGAACAGATAAACATCCACTGTGTGCATTGTGTAGAATTTTCTGAATAAGCTCAAAATTCTTTGGTACACATTTCTATCTCAGAACATCAAGCAATCGTCGGATCCGATCTGATGCTCTGAATCAGTAATCGACTCGCATTGCACTCTTTTAGCTTGCAATTCGTTATCGTACTTCTGAGCTTCACAAATTTGTTGAAGAAATAATGATTTAGCTTTTAACTCAACTAAAATTGAACCATCATTAAACAAAGTTAACTACGTATTCATCGCCCGCAAAGTAAATAAACATTTTTTATTTAGAGCATCCGCGACTATATTCGCTTTCCCTGGATGGTAATCAATCACTAATTCATAATCTTTCAACAACTCGAGCCATCTTCGTTGTCATAAATTTAAATCTTTCTAAGTCAGTATATACTTCAAACTCTTGTGATCAGTAAAGATGTGGCACTTTTCACCAAATAAATGATGTCGCCAAATTTTCAATGCAAATACAATAGCAGCTAATTCAAAGTTGTGCGTCGGATAATTCTTTTCATTCTATTTTAACTGTCTAGAAGTATAAGCTATCACTTTACCCTCTTGCATCAAAATACATCCAAACCGTTCAATGATGTGTCACTAAAAATCACAAACTCTTTTCCTGACTTAGGCTGAACTAAAATTAGTGCTTCGATTAACAATGCTGTCAGATGTTCAAAACTCTGTAGGCATTTCTCGAACCACTCGAACTTCAAATCTTTTTGTAGTAATCGAGTCATCGGTGTAGCAATCATCAAGAACCCTTTAACAAAATACGATAGAAGCCAGCTAATCCCAAAAAACTTCTAACTTCGGATACGTTTCTTGGTGGTTTCTAGTCAACAACTATTGAAATCTTACTCGGATCAACTCGAATACCTTCCGCTAAAACAATATGTCTCAAAAATCCAACTTCTCAGAGACAAAACTAGCATTTGCTGAATTTAGAAAACAATTTCCTATCTCTCAATGTTTGTAATACAATTCTCAAATGTCCAGCATGCTCAAACTCATCTCGAGAATAGATCAAAATGTCATTGATAAATACAACAACAAATCTGTCCAAATACGGTCTAAAGATTTGATTCATCAGATCCATGAAAACTGTAGGACATTAGTTAATCTGAATGGCATAACAAAACATTCATAATGCCCGTACCTTATTCTGAATGCAGTCTTCGACACAGTCGAATCTTTAACTCGCAACTGAAATAGCCAGGTCTCATATCTATCTTCGAAAATAATGTTGCTCCTTTCAACTAATAGAACAAATCATCAATTCTAGGCAAAGGATATTTATTCTTAATTGTAACCTTATTGAGCTGACGATAATCAATACACAGTCTCACCGATCCATCTTTCTTTTTTACGAACAACACTGGTACACCTAGGGCGAAAAACTAGATCGTGCAAAACCTCTATCTATTAACTCTTGCAACTGAGATTTCAATTCTTTCCATTCTGTACGGAGCTATCGATATTGGTGATGTTCCTGGTACTAATTCAATAGAAAACTCGACTTCTCTGATCGGTGGCAATCCAGGCAATTCTTCTGGGAACACATCCGGTTACTCACAAACCACTAGTACTGATTCAATCTTTTATTTAGACACTTTTGTATCCAATACATATGCAAGGTAAGCATTACAACCTTTCCTTACATGTTTCTGAGCTAATAATGACGATATCACAATAGTAATCCACTCGACTCATCAAATTCAATTCAAAGAGTTTCATTACTCTGACATTTCA
Organism: Gossypium hirsutum; assembly: GCF_007990345.1. NCBI lineage: Eukaryota > Viridiplantae > Streptophyta > Magnoliopsida > Malvales > Malvaceae > Gossypium > Gossypium hirsutum. The sequence goes on along the minus strand of NC_053426.1, from coordinate 39,982,450 downwards.
ATTCAATAGTCTTTCGTCTACAATTCACAATAGCATCATGCAGAGTCAACCAATCCATACCCAGAATCACATTGAATTCATCAAATGGTAAAAGCATAAAATTTTCCAGAAAATAGTAACCCCGAATCATCAAAGGACAATTCTTGCAAACTTTATCAACTAAGACATACTTGCCTAAGGGTTTCGATACTTTAATAACAAATTTGGTAGAGTCAACAGGAAAACTCTTAGTAGACACTAAATTTATACAGATATATGAATGAGTCAATCTAGGATCAATCAAGGCAATTACATTAGTGTCATAGAGAGAAAATGTACCAGTGATAACATCTGGTGATGTCGCATCTTCGTAAGCGCGAATAGTGTAAGCTTTGGCTGGTGCTCTAGCCTTATATCTCACAGCAGAGTCCTTTGTCGATCCTTTGCTACTAGTCACATTTCCCATATTTCTTGATAGTCTCCCTCTAGCAGTTGTGTTACTCGATCTTGCATTCTGATACTTGTCTTTCTCTGTTAACTCAGGACAGTCTCAAATAAAGTGATCTAGTGAGCCACATTTGAAACAACCTTTATTACTTATCCAGCAATCTCCAAAATGCTATCTACCGCACTAGTGACACTGGGGTAACCCTCGATTCTGAAGTGGCTTGAGCTTTAGGACTCGTATATTGCTTTCCACGATCTCTATTAGAATACCCCATAGAAGCATTCAAATGATTAAATAAATCTTGAGATTTCTTGGAAAAAGAGTGATAAGGTTTACTCAATGGCCTTTTTCTTGAATCTCTAGCCTCAGAATCGGCTTTTCTCATCTCTTTGCCCAATTCTTTGGCTTTGCATGCTTTGTCGACTAACACAATAAATTCATTCAACTCCAAAATCTCGACTAGAAGTCTAATGTCTTCGTTCAACCTATCTTCAAATTGTTTACACATAATTGCCTCTGTGGAAACACATTCTCGAGCATATTTACTAAGTCTCACAAACTCTCTCTCGTACTCAGTCACAGGCATTAGACCCTATTTTAGTTCCAAAAATTCCTTGCGCTATTGGTCGATAAATCGCTGGCTTATATATTTCTTTCTCAACTCGGTTTGAAAGAATTCCCACATGACCTTTTCTCTCGGTACCACGGATATTAAAGTATTCCACCACTGCTATACAATATCTTTTAAGAGTGATACGATGCATTTAACACATTCTCAAATCACCAAAATGGTCACTTCGACCTATGCACTAATTGGCCTAAAATCACAAGTATATCTATCTCAAATTTTCAACTAAATGGTGCTCAAAATTCCAATTCATAAACAACCATTCACCACAAGCAATTACATAGCAATTACCAAATACATAACAAAGGCCATTTGCACATATATATATACATTCTAACACCCCAAACCCGACCTAGAAGTTAGGCCCGAATCTGGCGTGTCACATCAAAGTGTTTTTCAAAAACCATGTTTTCATTGAAAACCCCAGTTTACGTTAGTTTAATTTCAAAGCGTGGTTCATTGAAAAATACATAATTTTATTCCCAAAATCTCTTTTAGTTACAGAAGCTAGTTTAAAATAATTAACATTTTGGGAAAACCGTGATTTAATTCAATCAGATATAAGTCAAAGTAAATGAAACCCAAAGTTAAAAATCCAAAAACTCTAAAAGGCTTTATTACAAAACTTAAAACCCAAAAAAGAATCTAAACCATAAATAAATTCCAAAACGTAATAAGACTGCAGTCGTGTGACCATCTCTGAGTCCCTCGCAGCACCGATCCTCCTAATGCTGGGGATTACCTGAACAGTTAATAGACGGGGTGAGTTTACGAAAACTCAGTGTGTAATCCGATTACTAGAGTAACACTCAGTATACAAAAACAAAAACAGTCTGGGCCAGAGCCCTTTAATAGTAACAATGCAGTCCAGTTCAGAGCATAAATGGGCTAAAGCCCAATACATTAACATCCGGTTCCCAGTCCAAACAGAATGTATGAATGCATGAATGCATGATAACCCATCCAACCCTGCAGTTGCCTCCATCCAACCCTGCACTACCTGTGGGGAATAACTCACCCACGCTATCCTTACACTTACAATATTAGCACCGGTTGCAGTACTAACCGAAATCACAACAAAGCTGCTATATATATACGGCTTTAAGCTTTTAGTAGCGGTATTATAATTGGGATAATACCATCGGTAACTATAATAAGTTCGGCATGTAGCCATCAGCAACGGTAATAAAATCAGCACACAACCATGGGTAAATATGATCGACACAAAGTCATCAATAAATATGATAGGCACATAGCCACAGATAAATATGATTGGCATAAAGCCATAATCAAGATAGCACAGAGCCATATTTAGGCTGGCACAGAGCCATAAACAGATTAAGCGGCATTAAGCCATTCGTCAGTCCACAGTCGTCTCATGCGACCTGTGCGACCTTAACAGATCAATATTGGATCCACAGTCATCTCGTGCAACTCGTGCGACCCTATTAGTACAATACTTCCTCCGTATCAATGTCCCAACCCCATGCAATATGTCGTGTATGTCATGCTTAATCATCACACATGTATGCACAACGACCATGCTCAGTAACAGACAGTTAAACATATATTAAAAGCATGTCAGTCATACAAGCACAGTCAAGTTAGTTAAAACACAGTCATAGAATCACAGTCAAATCAGCCAAATTTATAGTCCAAGTCAGTCATTTACCTACAAGGGCAAAACAGTCATTTTACCCTACAAGAGTATTTCAGTAACTTTGCAAACTGGGGGTATTTCGATAACTTTACAAACTGGGGGTATTTCGGTAATTTTATAAACAGTGGGTATTTCGATAATTTTACAAACAGGGGGTATTTTGATAATTTTACAAACAGGGGATCTTAACGACCTAACGGAAGGTCCATTGTCGCCTCGAGCGACTTAAGTAACCTAAATAGACGTAATGGTGTAAATGGGCCTAAGGCCCATTCTCGGCTCAAGTGGGCCCACCTACTCGTGTGGCCCATTTAGCCCCGAAACAGCCACAACTATGTGAACGTCACAGTCCAAACAACATTGACCACATCACATACATTTATCCATGTAGGGCCCACGAGCCCAATGGCCCACACGGTCCATTTAGCCCAACGAGGCCCAAAACACCCAAGACCACGAGAGCGCTCGTAGTGGCCTCTACAGTCTAATGCCCATGTTTGTGGGCTCGGTTCACCACACGTGCGATCGCACACTTGTGTGGCATATACGCCACATTTCTGGCTTTTTGGCATTTCACTGATCTACAGTCATAGCAGTGTAAACAACATATACTTTCGGCTTTTAAATGATTATCAAAAACCGCATACTAATACACACACTTTCGGCCTTTCAGCCGATATCAAACATAGCATACGATTACACACCTGCTCGTGAAACGAACCGCACCTCAAGTATCCTCACACCTAGATTTAAACATCATAATGATTACTCATCCAACTCTTGTTATCAAAAGAAACAGACAAAAAACTAAATCAACTACTGTGACCTTACCAACAATAAAAACACCTGTTTCCCCAACTTTCAAACAATTGTCAAATCACCTTCGACCACAACCTAAATAAAGATCCCCTCTTCGTTAGATCCCGATAAGATATATGATTTTACCACAAGAACTCAAACCCAAACAAAATCTTATTCTCTACTACTTACCATCACGCAGAATCGATTCCAAACTAAAGGAGTAACACTCAAGTGCGCTGAGTCAAAATTGATGACCAAAAAGAAAGTGTGAAGAAGAATGGCCAAATCAAAAACGTGAGTGATGTGACAGGAATCAGTATTCAACTACCACTGAGAGGAGAAGGAAAACAAATGAGGGAAAAATAGAGCAGGTTATATTCGGCTTACAAGAGTACTATGATCAATGAAAGAAAGTGTTGAATGAAGGCAAGGATTTTCAGCCACTATACACAAGAATGACCACAAAGGGCAAAGGGGTACTCAGCCAAATAAGAATAGAAACAAACGAGAGAAAATAAGGATAGAAAGTAGAGAAATGAGGTGAGAAGGTTTGGTCATGCAAGGAACCAATTGCAAAAGGAGTAATAAGGAGAGGAACAATTGGAAACTCTGAAAGAAATAAAGAGGAGCCAAATGTAAAAAGGGTTTCGATAAAAGTTTGAGCAAGGAGCAAAAAACAGAAAGGGAAAGTAAATGGACAAATGAAAGAGCACTCAACACTTGCCAGAAATGACAGAAAAGTTGCACGAGTGGTCGGTTTTTAGTATATGCTCGGTAATACAGAGAAATGAGAAAAAATAAAAACAAGGAGAACCCGAAATGGTATAAAAAAATTTGGCACTATGGGAAAAAAGTCCTACGACCGAATATGCACAATGGGAAGTCCCATATTCGGCCAACTACTAACTCTCCCCTTAAACCACCACAATCCACTCCTACAATCTCTCAACCCCCCGATTTGAATCAGTTTCAAACTCCTCCAAGTCCATATCCCATAAATCTCTCCCCCAAGACCAATTCCACAACCACTTGAGATGAATTCTATTCCAACACAACTACTGAGTGGCACAGCTGCAAAATAAGTAATCCATAGCTCACTTCAAGTCTCGAACCTTTGACCTCCTTTCCATACTCCTAACGCCACCTTGCCACTAGACCACATGCTTCCTTATGTCATAATTTAACCCAAAATATTAATAAGATTTTTGCTAACGCCTAGATTTGCACTCAAGACCTCCTAAAACACTCCCAATCACTCCTAAAGCACATAACCACTAAAGCAAACCACAAGTAGTGAAAGTTTCTCACACAAAAAAAATCTAATTACTCCTATACGCGAAGCCTAATTCTTCTAGGCCAAAAACTCGGGGCGTTACATACATCACCAAATAGACCAAAATAAGCCAACTCTCATGGCTATACACAAAACCAAACACTTAACATTTACAAGCCAACCCAAATGGCTAAATCCATTACCAAACCATATACCAAAATGACCATAACTCCTATACATGCCATATAACCAAAAACATAAGCTCAAAAGTACCAAAGTGAAAGCTTGATAGTGTGATGCAATCTTCAATGACTCCCAATCCGAGTTAGCTTTGATATTCACTATAAAACACAGAAAAGTAAACAAAGTAAGCTATAAATCTTAGTAAGCTCGTATACTAAGTAAGCAAAACTTACCAACCTACAATTCAATAACATAAACATGAAATAACGCAATTCAAATTTGGAGCATAACTTAACACATATATTCAATCCAAGGATTAAACACAATTTCCATCAACTTCTTCAATTTGGTGATTGTATAGTTCATGTACACACCTGTACAAGCTTGTATCAATTTCTTACTCATCTATATCTTTGATATACCCGTTGAACCATTTAGAATACTATCAGATACTCGGGAATCTTGCACCCTAAGTGCCAATACATAGCAGAAGCTATCTAAATCTCATATCACACATAATGCTCACTCTTGAGCTATCAATGGGTCTGCTCAAACAAGCTAAAAATCATGACGTAGCTTCATGGTGCTGCTCACACAAGCTGACGAGAATCCGCAACACATGCCGGATAACTCAGCCACGAGTAGGACGTACAGACCAGCACCCAAATCACATAACCCCTAATGACATGTCATTTGTATCCTAATCTATTCCTAAGGTTCAACGGGGATTTCACATTCGCCGAATTGTCGTCGAACATATCCAGAAGGTCGTATTCACAAATAATTCAGTAATAAAGCATTTAAAACACAATTATATTAATGCTTATTAACATATGAACTTACCTCGGTCGCAAAAATGATGAAATATATGGATTAGTTCAAACCCTTATTTTTCCCCCGATCTAGATCCAAACTTCGTTTTTCTTGATCTATATAATATCAAATTCAATCTATTCATTATTCATTCTATTCAATTTAACCCAATATGTATCTTAAGGAGACTTTACACTTTTTCCCCTAATATTTCAACATTTTTACAATTTAGTCCTTAGCTTATAAAAACACAAATTTATGCAATTCAATTTCAACCCATCACAGCCGAATATCAATTAATCCCTTAGCAGCCCAAAATTTTAATTTATTTCATAATTTAACCACAAAATTTCCACATTTCTCAATTTAATCCCTAATTGACAATTTTACTAAAAATCACCTTATAAATGTTGTTTATCTAGCAAAAAGAATACATTTTCTATCATCAAATATCAAAATACACCTATATTCCTAAACCTTTAACATTTTTGTAAATTAGTCCCTGGGCTAGCTAGATTAAGCTACAACAATCTCAAAAACATAGAAATCATTAAAAACGAGACAAAAATCCTAATTGCAAGAAATGAAGTTGCTGAAACTTGAAAGCATAAAAGTGGCTTCTCAAGCCCTAAAATTTGATTGTAGAAGATGATATGAGCATAAAATTGTGTTTTGTTTTATTTAATTAACCTTTATTTACTAAATACAAAAATTAACCTGAATGAACATTAAATGTTTCACTAAATGCCAAACCATTATCATCTATTAACTCATTAATGGGTTAAATACCACTTAAGGACCTCTACTTTAATATTCCATAGCTATTAGACACTTTAACTAATAGAACACAAGTTTTACACTTTACGCAATTTAGTCCTTTTTATCAAATTGAGCAAGCAAACAATAAAATTTCTTAACGAAATTTTCACACAATCATACTGTTATACTGTAGACCTCAAAATAATAATAAAATAATTATTTTGAGTTCAGCTTTTTGGTCTCAAAACTACTATTTCAATTTGACTAAAAAAGAGCTATTACACCAAGTAGGGCAAATTGCTAGTGCATTAAGCTCAAGATAGCAAGGAACATTTGTAACACCCCACACCAGTATTCAATGCTAGAATAGGGTTACGGAGCATTGTCAGACTTATTAAACAATTCAGCATATATTTCACATACAATTACAACTTCATGTAATTATCATTTAACAACATGTCCATTGTCCTTAATACGAGCCTACCAGGCCCAAAACTGCATTTGGGGTGGTTCAGGACTAAACCGATAATTTATGAACTTTCTGGAAAACTTAGAAAATTTTACAAAATACAGGGGACACACGCCTGTGTGGCCCGGTCGTGTGTCTCACACAGCCAAAGACATGTCTGTGTAACAGGCTGTGTGGACATTTGAAATGGGATCACATGGCTGTGTCCCAGCTTGTGTTCGAATCTGTGTAACTCTCTAACTTGGGTTACACGGGCAACACAAACGCCCATGTGCCAGGTCGTGTGCAAGGCCGTGCCAAACCTGTAAGGTATATTGACTTAGGCCATACGGCCAAGTCACACACCCGTGTGCTGGGCCGTGTGGAACATATTGACTTGGTTTTTAATTCAACACCAGGGGACACACGGCCGTGTAATTTGATCGTGTGTCACACACAGCTGAAACGCACGTCTGTGTCTCTACCCATGTGGACAAAAATAGGCTATTTACCAAGCCATCTTGCCACCCAAATTTGCATACACTTACACCAAACCAAATGGCACCAAAACATGGTATAAAAAGGCATTTAAACCAACTAAATTAAGCCTAATTCATGCTAGTTATATACCATCATCCACCATACACACAAATAACAAAATAGGCCATTCCATTTACACCAAATTCACATTTACAATTCAAATAAATAGACACTTTAAAACATGCATCATTTGCCCAAACTTACAAACATATAACTCCTCAAATATCAACCATTCACTACAAGAATTAATATAGCAATTATCAACACAAGACAAAGGCCATTTGCATATATATTTACACAACCAAAACAACTAAAATAAGCCAACTTTCATAGCTATACAAAAAACCAAATACTTAAAATTTACAAGCCATTTCAAACTAAATATTAAAATGACCATAATCTTATACATGCCATATACTCAAAATACATAAGTTCAAAAGTACCAAAGTGATAGTTGGATAGTGTGATGAAGTCTCTGACGATTTTCAAATTCGAGCTAGCTTTGATTTCACTATAATACACGAAAAAATAAACAAAGTAAGTTATAAAGCTTAGTAAGTTCGTACAGCCTTAAAATCAACTTACTATAACATAACATATCTCGTATTGTAACAACAACCTACCACATTTTTCATTCACAAAGTTAGATAACTTATATAAATTCCTTCATTTCAATACTTGTTCAGTTCATGAACATACCTATACCATCTTTTAACAAACTTATACTTATCCACATCTTTGATATACCTGTTGAACCATTCGAAATATTATCGGATACTCGAGAAACTCACACCTTAAGTGCCACATATATAGCCGGAGCTATCTCAATCTCGTATCACATATAATGCTCACTCTTGAGCTATCAACGGGCCTACTCACACAAGCTGACATCCATGATGAAGCTACACGGTGTTGCTCACACAAGCTGACGAGTAGCCGCAACACATGTCGAATAACTCAGCCACCAGTGGGATGTATGGACCAGCACCCAAATCACATAACCCCCAATGACATGTCATTTGTATCCTAATCTATTCCTAAGGTTCAACTAGGATTTTGCACTTGTTGAATCGTCATCAAATAATTCTGCAAGATCGTATTCACAATTTATGCAATATCAAAGCATTTAAAACACAAAATATACAATGTGTATTACATACGAACTTACCTCGAACGCAAAAACGACGAAACGAGTCGATTAGTTTGAAACCTTATTTTTCCCCCGATCTAAATCTAAATTTCGCTTCCCTTGATCTATATAATATCAATTTTAACTAATTTAATCATCAAGCTATTCAATTTATGTAGCACCCCAAACCCGGCCCAGACGTTATGGCCGAATCCGACATGCCACATTGAAATTTAAAAAACCTATGTTCCTTTTTTAGTGTTTTAAAAGCTGACTTTTGTTAAGCTAACCAAGTGAATGGAAGCTGGGCGCCAGGTAGGTATCCATAGCAAAGGAGGTGATCCATGAAGGCTGCTTAAGTACCAAGCTCTTCGATTGGATCCAATCCTAGACATGCCCACATCCATTGCCACACCTGGTTATAACGGATTGAAACTTCTTTGAGTGGTTATCTTTGATAAATCGAATCTTCGTGACGTCGTGTTATTTTAAAAACAAGTATCGTTTTGAAATCGCGCCCTAAGTCTAGCCCATTTGAATTATTATCCACCAGAATAAAGTTATTAAAAATAATATAATCTTAGAAAATCAAAGAAGAAAATAAAGTTAAAATGGCCTTATTACAACCCAAAAATTAAATAGTAATTAAAAATAGCTTAAGAAAACCAGTCTCTTTTCAAACCTAAAAGCGTTCATCATGGCCACTCTGAATCCCCTCTGGCTCCAAGACACTCACATCAAGGCCCATCTGCAAGGTTAAAGAAGAGGTGAGTTTGGAAACTCAGTGTGTAAGGAAAACCCATTCAAAGCCTAGGTCAGCTCAAGCCCATCGGGCCTAAGCCCATTCAGTTAACAGTGAAACTGGGCCACAGCCCTTTTCAGATCACAATAAACTGGGCCTTAGCCCCTTATTCAGATAACTGTACTACCCATAGGCCCATTTCAAAATACATGCAACATTAATAAACATATGCAAGCCCATTTGGGGAGACTACTCAACCCACCAACTGCTACACTCCACCCATACCAGCCCTACACTCCATGTGGGGAATAACTCAACCCACCCAGCCTTACACTCCACAGTTACAACCTTGCTGCTCAGTTAACAGTAAATTGAGGCAAAGCCTCCAGTACGTGGACAAGCCACTTCCAGTACTTCCTCCATCAATATCCTAGTCCCATGCATCAGATAATAACAACATGGCATGCAGTAAATAACAACAGTCCAACATGCATTTAGGTCAATTTACTCCTAGGGGTATTTCGGTACTTTATCTCTTAGGGGTAAAACTGTAAATTTTCCACTTTTTAAAGGTATTTCAGTAATTTATCTATTTTAGGGTTTTTCATGCATATTCCTACCTTTCACGTACTAACAGAATCACTTACCGAGGGTTTTTACCGAATTGGGCCTGTTGGCCCTTTATTCCAATTTTGGCCCAATAAGCCCAAAAATATCGAGGGCACAGAAATCATGCACTTTGTAGTCCAAACATTGCAGCTTACCAAAAAAATTAATCGATTTACCACACGAGCATTCGCACACTCGCAAATCTAAAATACGAAATAAAGACTAGATTGAGAAGACTTACCACCGGTTCCTTCGGTCAGTGATCCCAATTAATTTCTACTCAATTCTGATGCCGATCTAAGCCCTCAAATGATAACAAAATTCGAGCCTTCAGTGATCTCACTATTCGGCCAAGTCCCTAATAGAGTGGGGTTTTCGGCTTTTGTTGAAGCTGTGTAAAGAAAGATGAAATAGGAGGGTTTTGCTATGGACCTGTCAACAGAACCTTGAGGTTTAAAGAACTAGAGAATCAGTCAAGAATGATGGAAAAGATAATAAAATTGGCTAGGAGAAATCGGCACAGAAAAAAGTATAGTTTTCGGGATTTCGGCTTTTTATGGCAATGGCTATGAAGGTTTTAGAAACGTCTAAAGAAAAAGATGGAAATGCACAAGTGGTTAGAGAGATTCGGCTATGGAGGAAAAGAAGAAAAAGAAAAAGTTGAAGATAAAAGGAGAAAAGAAAGAAGAGGAGAATGGTCAGCAAATGGCACAACTTTCCCCTTCATGCCGAATTTATACTAGCACTTAACCTAGCCGAATTTTCCATGCTAGAGGCCTTTGGCCGGCCAACTCCTGCTCTTTGATCAGCTCCTAAATCTTCTCCTTTATTAGCACCTAAATCCTCTCCCTTATCATCTCCTAAATCCTCTCCCTTATCAGCTCCTAAATCTTCTCCTGACAGCCTTTCACTTTAGTTCCACTGCTTACCTTTTCTGCACATAAAAATTAAAATCACCAATTTGCTTACCTTGCGACTCGAACCTTGCTCCCTTGGTCATCCACACGCCACCTCTCAAGCCCCCAAGTGACACCACAAGCCAACTTACCACTGGCTTCCTTGTGTTTTATTTTACCCAGTTAATACCTTAAAGCCCAGCTAACCAGAACCCCTTCTTCTATAGAATTAAAATTAACTAAAATTACCGGATTTTAACTTAAACCTGGGCCTTCTAGAGACCCACTAACCTGATTAAATCTACGCCAAGCAGACAGAACACCAAAATTTAAAATTTACCAACACTCACAGAATTCCCGAAAATTGGGGCGTTACAACTCTACCCCCTAAAAGAAATTTCGGCCTCAAAATTTACCTGATCCAAATAGTTGAGGGTATTGTTGACGCATAGTCTCTTCTGACTCCCAAGTAGATTCTTCCCTTCCCTGATTAAGCCAAAGCACTTTTACTAACGGAACAGATTTCCTTCTGAGAACCTTAACATCTCGTGCCAATATCTGCACAGGCTCCTCCTCAAAGGTCAAATCAGTCCATACTTCAATCTCCTCCACTGGTACAACATGTGAGGGATCCGATCGATATCGTCTTAACATAGACACATGAAAGACATCATGGATTCTGTCCAACTCTGGTGGTAACTCTAACTAATACGCTACTGGCCCTACTCGCTTAAGAACCCGATAAGGCCCTATAAACCGTGGACTCAATTAGCCCTTCTTGCCGAATCTCAAGATCTTCTTCCAAGGTGAAACCTTCAAGAAAACCATATCCCCAACAGCGAACTCTATCTCTTTGCACTTTAGATCCGCATACGACTTCTGTCTATCAGATGCCTCCTTTAATCGATCTCTTATCAACTTAACATTAGTCTCGGTATCTGCCACCGACTCCGGTCCAAGCAATTGTCGTTCACCCAACTCTGTCCAACACGTAGGCGTATGACATCTCTGCCCATAAAGTGCCTCATATGAAGCCATCTGAATACGTGCTTGGTAGCTGTTATTGTATGCAAACTCCGCCAATGGCAAGTAGTCCTCCCAACTCCCACGAAAATCGATGATACAACCCCTTAACATATCCTCCAAAATCTGAATAACCCTCTCCGACTATCCATCTGTTTATGGGTGAAAGGCAGTACTGAAATCCAAGCGTGTACCCAATGCCTCCTGCAACTTCTTCCAGAACCGAGATGTAAACCTAGGGTCTCGGTCAGAAATAATCGACACTGGCACACCATGTAGTCGCACTATCTCTGCCACATACAACCTAGCCAACTTTTGTAGGGAGTAATCAGTACGAACTGGTATGAAATGGGCAGATTTTGTTAACCTATCCACCACTACCCACACAGAATCTTTCTTGGTGGGTGTCAAAGGTAGCCCACTCACAAAGTCCATAGTGACTCTCTCCCACTTCCATAATGGAATTTTCACCGGTTGCAGTAATCCAGAAGGAAATTGATGCTCAGCTTTCACTTGCTGGCATGTCAGACATTTCCCCATGAATTTCGTTACTTCTCGTTTAAGCCCAGGCCACCAGTACAGCTCTCGCAAGTCATGATACAACTTATTCCCTCCAGGATGCATGGCACAAAGTCCCCCATGAGCTTCCTTCAATATTGACTGTCTCAAGTCAGAGTCCTTCGGAACACAAATTATTCCTCGGAAGCATAAAACTCTTTCAGTATTCAGTCCAAAATCCTCATTCTCACCCTTCTCAACTTGCTGAAACCGAAAAACCAACGAATCATCCTTCAACTGTTTTTTTTAATCTGCTCAGTCCAAGTAGGCCTCACTTGCAATTCTGCTAACAGACTTCCATCGTCAAACAGACTCAAACGTGCAAACAAGGCTCTCAAATCAGAAACAACCCTTCGACTCAACGCATCAGCCACCACGTTAGCCTTACCTGGGTGGTACTCAATCGAACAGTCGTGATCCTTAAGCAACTCTACCCATCTTCGTTGCCTAAGGTTTAACTCCTTCTGAGTTAATAGATACTTTAGGCTCTTATGGTCTGTGTATATGATACACTTTTCTCCATATAAGTAATGTCTCCAGATTTTCAATGCGAAGATCACTGTTGCTAGCTCTAAATCGTGCATAGGGTAGTTCGCTTCATGAGGCTTAAGCTGTCACGAAGCATAAGCGACCACCTTACCCTCTTGCATCAATACACATCCTAACCCTACATGCGATGCATCGCTGTAAACAATGAAGTCCTTCCCAGACTCCGGTTGAGTCAACACTAGTGCTTCAGTCAATACCTTTTTCAAATGGTCAAAAGCTTTTTGCTGATTCTCAGTCCAGACAAATGCTACCCCTTTCCTTAATAGTTTCGTCAATGGTGCAGCAATTAGAGAAAATCCTTCTACGAACCTTCGGTAATAGCCTGCCAAACCCAAAAAACTCTAAATTTCCGAAACTGATTTTGGTGGCCTCCATCCAAGAACTGCCTCAACTTTTCGAGGATCCACTCTAATTTCTTCAGCAGAAACCACATGACCTAGAAAAGCCACTTCTCGCAACCAAAATTCACACTTACTAAACTTTGAATACAGTTGCTTCTCTCTTAGCACTTACAGCACAATACGTAGATGCTTCTCATGTTTCTCCTCGGTTTCTAAGTATACCAGAATATCATCGATGAAAACTACCACGAATCGATCCAAGTAAGGTTGGAACACTTGATTCATCAGATCCATGAAAGAGGCAGGTGCGTTCGCCAATCCAAACGGCATAACCAGGAATTCGTAATGACCATATCGAGTCCTGAATGCTGTCTCATGAATATCCACTTCCTTTACCCTTAACTGGTGGTATCCAGATCAAAGGTCAATCTTGGAAAATATCGAAGCTCCTCTAAGTTGGTCAAATAAATCTTCAATCCTTGGCAGTGGGTATTTGTTCTTTATCGTCAGTTTGTTCAACTTGCGGTAATCGATGTACATGCGCATTGTCCCGTCTTTTTTCTTCACAAACAGGACCGGTGCTCTCCATGGAGACACACTAGGTCTGATGAAGCCCCTATCTAACAACTCTTGGATTTGAGCTTTCAGGTCCATTAACTCCTTCGGTGCCATTCTATAGGGTGCAATGGATACTGGAGCTGTCCCAGGCAACAAATCGATTCCAAACTCCACTTCCCGATTCAGAGGCAATCCAGGAAGCTCCTTCGGAAAAACATCTCGGAATTCCCTAACAGTCCTGACGGTATCCATAGTCAGATCCCCAGTTTCAACTTGATTTATAAAGCCAAGTACGTCTTGCATCCCTTACGCATTAGTTTCTCAACCCTTAAAGTCGGTACCACATTGGACAAGTAATCTCTTCGTTCCCCAATAATCATTACCGCCTCATCCTCAATAGTCCTTAACACCATCCTCTTAGCTACACAATCCAGCGTTGCCCTATGTCTGGTCAGCCAATCCATCCTTAAGATCAAATCGAATTCTCTGAACGGTAACTCCATTAAGTCTCCATAGAAAATCCTACCTTGAGTCTCTAAAGGCACCTCCCTAAAGAGTTTCTCTACTTTAACTGAGTGACCTAACGGACTTATCACAGTTACTCCACACACAATCTCCTCAAAGTGAACACCCAATGCCCCAGAAATATCACATGCTACATATGAATGAGTTGACCCCACATCTATCAGAGCAGTATAGGGTACGTCAGAGATAAAAAAAACATACCAGTTATGACATCAGGTGCGTCACCTTCCTCGCGGCGACGAGCAGCATATACCAAAGCTGGCTGACGAGCCTCAGTGTTAGTAGTACCCCTGCCAGGTGCCCCACGTCCATGGCCATTACCACCGCGACCTTGGCCACGACTTCTCGGCAGTGACGGTCCACCTCGCGCTAGTTGGACGGGTTGCATAGCCCTTTGTTCAACCACTTGAGCCTGAGCTGGCCTCCTAGGACAATCCCTGACCTTATGTTCCTTTGATCCACAACGAAGAGAAGGCCCAGAACGTTTCCAACATTCCCCCAGATGCATTCTACCACAATCTCTACAAACTTTTGATCTAACAGTGTTCACCGGAACTGCTCGAACTGGTTCCTCCATCCTAGCTCTCTTAAAATTCCGATTTGTAGCACCAGCCGGTCCAGCATCTCTCCTGAACTGGTTTCGATCCTTGTCGCGGTTCCTTCGTTCGGCTTACTTCACCTTTTCGGCTATCATAGCCTTTTCTACCAGTGTAGCAAAATCGCGCTCTCTCTGTGGAGCTATGAGCACCCTTAGTTCATCCCTGAGGCCATCCTCAAAGCGAACACTGCGCTCATATTCGGTAGACACAATACCACTAGCATACCAGCTCAATCGCAGAAACTCTGCCTCATATTCAACAACGGTCTTACCACCCTGGGTTAGGTTCAGGAATTCCTTCCTTCGTGCATCCACATAGCTAGCTCCGATAAACTTTTCCTTGAAGGACTGCTTAAACAACTCCCAAGTTACGCTCTCAGCTGGGGTACCCTCTCTCACAGTGATCCACCACTGATATGCCTCGTCCCGCAGTAAGGACTTCGCCCCTTTTAACTTTTGCTCCACTGAGCAGTCTAGGTCATCCAAAATCCACTTCGTGGCTTCCAGCCAGTACTCAGCCACATTTGGGGCTACTCCAGATACACCCCTAAAAACTTCCGCTCCTTTGGCTCGGAGTCACTCAAAAATGGACCCCCTATTCATGGGCCCGATATTAGCTCCGGCCACCCTTTCCAAAACTCTTAGCATGGCCTGGGACAGAGCGTCATCCCCCGCGGCCCGATCATACGCCCATTCTCATCCACCGGTGGTGGTCATGCTACCCCAGTGGGTATGTGCTCAGAAGACGAAGATTTAGCTTGAGTACTACCTCGGTCTCGACCACGGCCTCTTCCCCGAGTAGCTCTCGTACTCATATCGATTTATCTGATTACGAATTTTATGCAGTTAGTTTACTGTTTCCACTGTTTATTACAGAATATCTTATGAACAGATAAGGTTTCAGAGTTGTTCTCGCGTAACCACAGTTTAGCTACTGTCTCAGTTTTCTAGGGCTTAGTTTACCCTACAGGCTTAGTTTTGTAGCCTTTATGCTACATTATCTATAGTACTATCGCTAAGGCTTAGTACTAACTACAGTACAGTTCAGTATGTAAAACAGAAAGGTACTTACAGCCTTGGTGCCAGGGATTCAGTGTGCCACCTCATCAGGTTTCAGATAAACTCAAAAGATTTAGGCTTTTTGAAATCCATTTTTCAAACAATTGAAAAAAACAAGTTCGAAGATTATCCCCTTTTAAACAGAAAATTTATTTTCAAAAGTTAAGTTTTTCTAAAAATACCCTTTTTGGCATAAAGTTTTGAAAACCCTTTTTGGACCCGATCCACAGCCGAGTTGTTGCAACTGGGCTTTGATACCACTAAATGTAGCACCCCAAACCCGGCCCAGACGTTATGGCCGAATCTGACATGCGACATTGAAATTTAAAAAACCTATGTTCCTTTTTTAGTGTTTTAAAAGCCGACTTCTGTTAAGCTAACCAAGTGAATGAAAGCTGGGCACCAGGTAGGTATCCATAGTAGAGGAGGTGAGCCATGAAGGCTACTTAAGTACCAAGCTCTTCGATTGGATCCAATCCTAGACATACCCACATCCATTGCCACACCTAGTTATAACGGATTGAAACTTCTTTGAGTGGTTATCTTTGATAAATCGAATATTCGTGACGTCATGTTATTTTAAAAACAAGTATCATTTTGAAATCGCGCCTTAAGTCTAGCCCATTTGAATTATTATCCACTAGAATAAAGTTATTAAAAATAATATAATCCTAGAAAATCAAAGAAGAAAATAAAGTTAAAATGGCCTTATTACAACCCAAAAATTAAATAGTAATTAAAAATAACTTAAGAAAACCAGTCCCTTTTTCAAACCTAAAAGCGTTCATCATGGCCACTCTGAATCCCCTCCGGCTCCAAGACACTCACATCAAGGCCCACCTGCAAGGTTAAAGAAGGGGTGAGTTTGGAACTCAGTGTGTAAGGAAAACCCATTCAAAGCCCAGGTCAGCTCAAGCCCATCGGGCCTAAGCCCATTCAGTTAACAGTGAAACTGGGCCAGAGCCTTTTTCAAATCACAATAAACTAGGCCTTAGCCCCTTATTCAAATAACAATACGGCCTATAGGCCCATTTCAAAATACATGCAACATCAATAAACATATGCAAGCCCATTTGGGGAGACTACTCAACCCACCAACCGCTACACTCCACCCGTACCAGCCCTACACTCCATGTGGGGAAGAACTCAACCCACCCAACCTTACACTCCACAGTTGCAGCCTTGCTATTCAGTTAACAGTAAATTGAGGCAAAGCCTTCAGTACGTGGACAAGCCACTTTCAGTACTTCCTCCATCAATATCCCAGTCCCATGCATCAAATAATAACAACATGGCATGCAGTAAATAACAGCAGTCCAACATGCATTTAGGTCAATTTACTCCTAGGGGTATTTCGGTACTTTATCTCCTAGGGGTAAAACTGTAAATTTTCCATATTTTAAAGGTATTTCAGTAATTTATCTATTTTAGGGTTTTTCATGCATATTCCTACCTTTCACGTACTAACAGAATCACTTACCGAGGGTTTTTACCGAATTGGGCCTGTTGGCCCTTTATTCCAATTTTGGCCCAATAAGCCCAAAAATATCGAGGGCACAGAAATCATGCACTTTGCAGTCCAAACATTGCAGCTTACCAAAAACATTAATCGATTTACCACACGAGCATTCGCACACTCGCAAATCTACAAAATACCGATTTTTAGTATTTCGGCTTTTCGGCTCTTGCTGATCTAGACTAAGAAAGGGTGTCAGTTACACACTTGTTTTATGACGATTCATTTGACGAGATCCACGCACTAACTACCTACAATTATATTACTACCACGTTAATCTAACTACCGAAACGAACAACATAATAACTCCTTACCTTATTCGGCCATAACACCTTATGCACTAGCAATCCTACCTTTGCCGAAGTTTGCGACTAGACTTAGATCCCGTTGCTCCACTTGTCCAAGCCCTTGATCAGAAGCCTCTAGATCACATTATTATCAAGACAAAACAGTTATCACAACCCCTCAGGGTTACAAGCCCAAGTCAACAGCCTCCCTAACCTTTAGGGGTTTCGGCTTTTCTAAAATACGAAATAAAGACTAGATTGAGAAGACTTACCACCGGTTCCTTCGGTCAATGGTCCCAATTAATTTCTACTCAATTCTGATGCCGATCTAAGCCCTCAAATGATAACAAAATTTGAGCCTTCAGTGATCTCACTATTCGGCCAAGTCCCTAATAGAGTGGGGTTTTCGGCCAAGTCCCGAATTTTCCCATGCTAGAGGCCCTTGGCCAGCCAACTCCAGCTCCTTGATCAGCTCCTAAATCTTCTCCTTTATCAGCTCCTAAATCCTCTCCCTTATCAGCTCCTAAATCTTCTCCTGACAGCCTTTCACTTTAGTTCCACTGCTTACCTTTTCTGTACATAAAAATTAATATCACCAATTTGCTTAGCTTGCGACTCGAACCTTTGCTCTCCTTGGTCATCCACATGCCACCTCTCAAGCCCCCAAGTGACGCCACAAGCCAACTTACCACGGGCTTCCTTGTGTTTTATTTTACCCAGTTAATACCTTAAAGCCCAGCTAACCAGAACCCCTTCTTCTATAGAATTAAAATTAACTAAAATTACCGGATTTTAACTTAAACTTGGGCCTTCTAGAGACCCACTAACCTGATTAAATCTACGCCAAGCAGACAGAACACCAAAATTTAAAATTTTCCAACACTCACAGAATTCCTGAAAATTGGGGCATTACAATTTAGCCCAAAGATGCACATTTTAGCAACTTTACACTTTTTCCCCTAATATTTAAACATTTTTACAATTTAGTCATTATCTCATAAAAATACATATTCATGCAATTCAACCTAAACCCATGCTAGTCAAATTTCAATTAGGTCCCTAGCAGCCCACAATTTTTATTTATTTCACATTTCTACCACAAAATTTACACATTTCTCAATTTAATCCCTAAATGACAATTTTGTCAAAAATCACTTCACAAATGTTGTTTATCTAACAACAAGCATACATTTTCTATCATCAAACATTAAAACACACACATATTCATCAATGGCAAAACCCTAAACTTTTAATAGTTTTACAAATTAGTCTTTGGGCTAGCTAGATTAAGCTACAACGATCTAAAAAACACATAAATCATTAAAAATACGACAAAAATCGTACCTATTTTAGCAAAAATGCCTTGGCCAAATGTAAAGCTTCTCCCATGGCTATTTTAGGTTGTATTTTCAGTTGTAGAAGATGAATGAAACAAAAATCTTAATTTTTTTTCTCTAATTAACCTTTAATAAACAATTTACATATTTAACCCTTAATTAAACCATTTAAAATCATTTAATATATGTCCATAAATGTCCACTCATATTAAAATGGTCTAATTACAACATAAGGACCTTTACTTTAAAGTTCTATAGCTATTAGACACCTTTAGCTAATAGAACACAAGTTTTACATTTTACGCGAATTAGTCTTTTTTATAAAATTAAGTATTCAAGCAATAAAATTTCTTAACAAAATTTTCACACAATCATACTATTATGCTGTAAACATTAAAATAATAATAAAATAATTAATTTGACCTCAGATTTGTGGTCCCAAAACCATTGTTTTGATTTGACTAAAAACGGGTTGTTATAGCATTGCCGAGTGATACTGAAAATTCAAGATCTCCAGAGAAGGAACATTGCAAAGCCATTACACTCAGAAGTGGTACTCAACTACTTGGAGTTGTTAACGATGTCGATGTTGAAGAAGATAGCTTAGATTTCACACATAAGGCAAATTCAGAACCAGTAATGGAGCAATCTATAATTGAGAAGAGCAAACAAAAAATGTTGAAGTAGAATAAGCTTGTGTTGCCAATAAGAATTTGTAACACCCCTTACCCATATTCAACGCCGAAATAGGGTTACGGAGCATTACCGGACTTGTAACATAAATAAACATCCATTTCACATACATTTTTCAATCTTATGTAATCATCATTCAACATCAACTACTTTGTCCATAATACAAGCCTACGAGGCCCTAAACATGCATTTGGGGTGGTTCGGGACTAAATCGATAACTCAGGAAAGTTTTACAAAACTTAGAAATTTTTTACAAAATATAGGGGGCACACGCCCATGCAGCCCAGTCGTGTGTCTCACACGGCCAAAGACACACCCGTGTCACAGGCCATATGGACATTTGAATGGGATCACATGGCCGTGTCCTAGCCCGTGTCTGATCCCGTGTAACTCTCTGACTTGGGTCACACAGGTAACACACACTCATGTGACCTGCCCGTGTGCCCTTCAAAATTGCCACACACGCCTGTGTGTCAGGTCGTGTGCTAGGTCGTGCCAATCCTGTAGGGTATACTGACTTATGCCACACGACCAAGTCACACGCCTGTGTGCTAAGCCGTGTGGAGCATACTAACTTTATCATGAATTCAACACCAAGGGACACACGACCGTGTAACCTGATCGTTGTGTGTCGCACACTGCTGAGACACACACCCATGTCTCTGCCGTTGTGGACAAAAATAGGCTATTTACCAAGCAATTTTGCCACCCAAACTTGCTTACACCTACATCAACTCAATTGGAATCATAACATGTCATATAATAGGCATTCTAAAAAAACTCCAATCAAGCTCAATTCATGATAATCACATACCATTAACCATATTATATACAAGTATCAAATTTGACAATCTCATTCATGATAACTCACTTTCACAAATCACCTAAATGGCATCTTACAATTATGCATCATTTTGCCTAAAAAAATAATCATATCATTTCTCAAATATCAACCATTTGATATCCACGATACCTATAATCAACAAGCATCATACATCCATCAACAAACTCACAACACAAGCCATATGCACATAAATATACACAATCAAACCAACCAATTTAAGCCAACTCTCATGGCTATATACAAAACCAAACTCTTAATAATTACAAGTCATTTCAAATGACTAAATTCATTAACAACACATATACCAACATGACCAAATTCCCTATATATGCCATATACTCAAAATACTTAAGTTCAAAAGTACCAAAGTGATAGTTGGATAGTGTGATGAGGTCTCCGACGATTTCTCGAATCTGAGCTAGCTTGATATCACTATAAAACATGGAAAATAAAACAAAGTAAGCTATAAAACTTAATAAGCTCATATGAATTAATAAGAAAACACATCAATTATTCACTAATCAAATAATATGAACAAATATATATATTACAAAACCTTTAATCAAAATGTTAACTTGTATTAAATCACATATATAGCCATAAACTTATAGCTTCCATAAATTCATTGCTCATATAGTTTTCGTACAGACCTATATTGTTACTTATCTATTTCTCACCATTTCATATCTTTGATATACCCGTTGAACCATTCGGAATACTATCGGATACCCGAGAAACTCGCACCCTAAGTGCCACATATATAGTCGAAGCTATCTTGATCTCATATCACATATAATGCTCACTCTCAAGCTATCAACAAGTTTGCTCACACAAGTTGACAGTCATGATGAAGCTACACGGTGCTGCTCACACAATCTGACGAGAATCCGCAACACATGCTGAATAACTCAGCCATCAGTAGAACGTATGGACTAGCACCCAAATCACATAACCCCTAATGACATGTTATTTGTATCCTAATCTATTCCTAAGGTTCAATCGGGATTTCTCACTTGTCCAATCGTCGTTGAATATGTTCGTAGTGTTGTATTCTCAATTTATGCAATATTAAAACATATAAAACACAAATATAATAATGTTTAGTACATACGAACTTACCTCGAATACAAAAACAACGAAATAAGTCGATTAGTCTAATACTTTGTTCTTTTCCCGATCTAAATCCGTATTTCACTTTTCTTGATCTAAATGTAATCAAAACTAACGTATTTAATTATCACTCTATTCAATTTAGTCCAAAAAATGCTCATTAAGTCAAATTTACATTTTTACCCTTAATATTTCAACATTTTTACAATTGTCATTATCTCATAAAAACACAAATTCATGAAATTCAACCTAAGCTCATGCTAACCGAATTTCTATTAGATCCCTAACAGACCATATTTTTCATTTATTTCACATTTTAACCACAAAATTTACACATTTCACAAATTTATCCCTAAATGACAATTTTGTTAAAAATAACTTTACAAATGTTGTTTATCTAACAACAATCATTCATTTTCTATCATCAAACATCAAAACATACATAGATTCATCATTGGAAAAACCCTAAACCTTTAATAGTTTTGTAAATTAGTCCCTGGGCTAGTTAGATTAAGCTGCAACGATCTCAAAAACATAGAAATTATTAAAAACTGAGTCAAAAATCACTTACATGCTAAGAGAAAGCTTGCCAAACCTTAAAATACAAAAATGGAGTTTCTCCTTTCTTATTTTTAGTGGACAAATGAAGAAGACAAGATGATAGTTTTATTTTTCTTACTTTAATTTTAGTTTATTTTGTTATGTACTAAATTAGCCTTATTATTAAACCATTAATAACATCCATTTTATATGCCCATAAATGTCCAACCAATATAAAAATGGTCTAATTACCACCTTAGAACTCCACTTTTACACTTTACGCGATTTAGTCCTTTTTATCAAATTAAACATTTAAACGATAAAATTTATTAATACAATTTTCACACAATTATTCTATCATGCTATAGACCTCAAAATAAAAATAAATTAATTATTTTGAATTCAGATTTATGGTCTCGAAATCACTATTCTGATTTGACTAAAAACAGGCTGTTACAGAATTCCATGGCAAAACAACCTCAACAAGTTGAAGGAAGGCCACCGCCACTTTTTGTTTGCTCTTCTAAACAATATTTTTGGATTCAAAAATTCTAAACAAGATTTTAAATTCAAAAAATTCTTGGATGTCCTAAAGCAACTTCAGATCAACATACCACTAGTGGAAGCATTGGACCAAATGCCCAATTATGTAAAGTTCATAAAGGACATATTGTTAAAGAAGTTCAAACTAGGGGAATTTAAAACTGTTTCTCTTACTAATCCGTGCACATCAATGTTGATGAATAAATTAGCACCGAAATTAAAGGACCCAAGGAGATTTACTATTCCTTGCTCAATTGGAAATCATTATATAGGCAAGGTATTATGTGATTTAGGTGCAAGCATAAATTTAATGCCTATATCTATTTTCATGAATTTGGGAATTGGGAAGACGAGACCTACAACTATCAAGCTGGAACTAGTTGATCGTTCTTATGTACATCTGGTGTAACAGCCCAATTTAGACCCTAATCGAAACGATGGTTTCGAGACCACGAATTAGAGTCAAAAAAATATTTAAAAATTATTTTCTGTGTTTATTTTGTGTGAATTTATATCTGTGAAATTTTCCTGCTTTAATTTTATCGTTTGAGTGTTCGATTGAACAAAGGACTTAATCGCGTAAAATGAAAATTTGGTGGTTATTTCTAAAAAGGGGCCGAATTGCTAATGGCTTTATTAATGGAAACCTTTAAGTTGTAAATATCCCATTTACATATTAGTTGGACAGTATTAGGCATATATTATATAGTTTTTATATTATTTCATTAAGGTTATATATGTAAATCAAACTTTAAATTATAATAAGTTATTTATATATCATAAAACATAAAAATAAGCCATCTTCATTCATTTTCTTTTGACCAAAACTAAACAAAAAGAAAAATAAATATTAGAAGCTAGGGTTCAACCATCTTTAAAGCTCAATCAAGGTATGTGTATAGCTCAGTTTTTGATAATTTTTATGTTTTTGAGATCGTTGCTAAGTTATCTTCAAGACCCATGCTTAAATTTTTTCTTTTTGGTGAATATTTTGAGTTATGCCATTATTGAGAGCTTTTGATTTTTGTTGTTTGATGATGAAATATGAAAGATAGGTTTTAGATTAACATGTTTTGTATTGGAGTTTTTGATGATTTTGAGTAATTAGGGCTAAATTGAAAAAATAATAATTTGAGGGACTAAAATGTGAAATAAATGAAATTTAAGGACTTGTATGGATATGGGTAAGATTCAGTCTAACTTGGGTATAGGGAAATTTTGCATATTTTGTGTTTTGTGCAAAATGGACTAAATTGTAAAATGTGTAAATGTTAGGGGTAAAATGGTAATTTGCCTATTTATGTGTTTTTGGACTAAATTGAATGAAAATATGTTTGAATGTGATTAATTTGAATATTTTTAGATTAAGAACCAAAGAAATCGAATTTGGATCGGGGGGATGCGAAAATTGTCGACTAGCTGTCCCGTTTTGTTTTACATAGACCGAGGTAAGTTTATAAGCAAATAGACGTACCTAATTTTAATTAAATACAAAGTATATACGCTGAATTGAAATAAATGAATTATTATATGCTATAGCCGAATGTGAATAAGCTTGGCTACTATATTTCCGAGTTTGTTTCGACCGAGTTACGACGTCTGAAAGCCCCTTATGAACCTTAGGAATAGTTAGGATACATATGTCATGACATAGGATTCTGATATATATATGCGAGTAAGACCATGGCATCGATATGTGTCTCCGATGTATATGTGCAAGTAAGACTGTGACACCCCTAAAGTGACCCTAGTCGGAAAGCGGTTTCAGGACCGCTAAACCGAGTCACCAAATTATTTGAATGTGATATTTATTGTCTAAAATATGTGATTATGAAGGTGTGAAAGTTTTAGGCTTCGATTTAGTAAATTTGCATGTGAATTTAGTCAAAAGGACTTATGGGTGACATTTTTGAAATGTGATAGGCTAATCTACAAGGACCTAATAGTGCATGTAATCAAAAGGGAGGACTTGCATGTCAATTTTTCCCCCCATCTAGTAGTGGCCGGCCATGACATTAGGATGGGTAATAAAATAAAATAAGGAGTATGGGTAATAAAATAATAATGGAAAGGTAAATGATGATGAAAAAAAATTGTCTCATCCATGTTTCCCCCCCCCCCATTGCCGTGAATTGAAGAAAGAAAAAAAATGTTCATTCTTGAACATCTTTGGCCGAATAGAGGAAAGAAAGGAAGGGGAAGAGCTTGAGAAAATCGGCTATGGTGGTTTGCTAGACTAAGGTATGTTTGATGTTGTCCTTGAGATTCATGCATGTTTTTAGTTGTTAGTTTGAGTTCTACCTAGCCCATGGTTTAAATCTTTGCTATGAGATGGAGATGATATTCGGCCATGGGTGTTGTCTTCTTGGTTGATGTTTGATGTTGTGGTGATGAGGCATGAAGATGAGTTAAGTTTCGGCTAAGGTGGATTTGTGTTGATGTCATTTGCATGCTAAGTGTAAAGCTTTGTAATGATACATGTGATGGTGATTGATGACTCTTGGATTTTCATTTTGGCATTTTTGAGTTAGACATTAAGTTCTTTGTGTAACCCATGACCAAAATTGAATGGTATGGTGTCTTGATGCATTCGGCCATGGTAGAAAATAGATGTGAAATGGTAGTAAGGTGAAGTGCAAAATGTTAGTATTTGATTACTAGTGTATATATGCGTATTAGCCGAGTTTTGAACTTGAAACAAGATGATATATAATCAATACAATTAACCATACTTGTAGGAAGTATTAAGCATATAATCGGCCTCAACATAGACATGCATATTCGGCCATAGGAAGAAGATTGGTGTTGCATGTATTCGGTTAGAGGCAAGCATATTGATGCTTTTATCTTGGCTTAGACAATCGGCTAAAAGGAAGTGTGGGTTAATATGTTGAGTTGATTCATGATTTCATATGTATGTGACTTTAATGTCTAATGTATATATATATGGGCTAAGTATCTTGAGTTCCTCTTTTCGATGCTCAAATGATTAAATCAATTTATTTGTTAAATTAAGCTCAAGAGCAAAGGGGAACTAAATCCGATAAAGGGAAGGAAAAAGTGGTCGAATAGCCATCGGAATCGTTCAACAACATCCGAGGTAAGTTTTAAGTGATTAAACGTTGAGTAAATTCAATCATAATAGGACATAATGAGTTGATTTAATAAGATATGATGTGGTCATGATATGTTCTAAGCTCAAATGGTAAGTTCTTAAGTGTTTGAGCTTGGGAATTTAAGGGTAATTTGAAATAGTCTGCTTAAGACAGCAGCAGTAACGTGACTTTAGAAAATCACCATAAATTTATGGATTTGAATTAGAGGCTGAATGAGGCATGAAATTAAATCTTAATGAGTCTAGTTTCTTATAAAAGAAACCGTGTAAGCAAAGGAATTTCCGATAATGAGATACTTAAAGTTGTGTGAGACAGCGCAGAATGACACTATAATCCTCTGTTCTGTTTTTAGAAAATCGTTATAAATTGTACAAAAATGGTTATAAGATAAAATTTATATGCTTAGACTCCTTAATGAGTCTAGTTTCAAATGAAATCAAATACAACACATTTTTAATTCTGTAAAATGAGAAATTTGATTCGTAGTGAAGAGTGGTCAGATTAGTCAAACAGTGAAACAGGGGAAACTTTAAGAAAAATCTGGTATTGATTGGCCAAACCTAAAATTCTGAAAATTTTATGGATGGAAGATATACGAGTCTATATTCAGGGAAAATTAACGGCAAGTGATTTGGAGTTTTGTAGCTCCAGTTATAAATAATTTAGTGACTACTGCTCAGGAAAATAGCTCGTAGTGAATATGTGATTTTGTTGTAAACATGGATAAAACTTGTTTTAGTTACTCATAAGCTATTGATTAAACCCATACGTGAATTCTAAATCGTGATATTGTAAAACGATACATGAGTGTTAGATGGATCTTTGATATTAAAATTTGTGAAATTGTAAGTTTATGAGTATTCGAATATGAAATGATAGTATGGCATGAAATTGAATTATTCATTGGGAAATGATTAATGTAGATTCGGCCAAGATAAAGTGTATACATGATAGTATATGTGATATGTGAAGTATATTTGGATAATTGTGATGTGAGTGTATATATGTGATAAGGCCTAATGGCCGATGTGATGAATGTGAAAGTGTATATATGTGATAAGGCCTAATAGCCGATGTGATGAATGTGAAAGTGTATATATGTGATAAGGCCGAATGGCCAATGTGATGAATGTGAAAGTGTATATATATGTGGTAAGCCCTAATGGCCGATGTGATGAATGTGAAAGTGTATATATGTGATAAGGCCTAATAGCCGATGTGATGAATGTGAAAGTGTATATATGTGGTAAGGCCGAATGGACAATGTGATGAATGTGAAAGTGTATATTTATGTGATAAGGCCTAATGGCCAATCTGATGAATGTGAAAGTGTATATATATGTGATAAGGCCTAATTGCCGATGTGATGAATGTGAAAGTGTATATATGTGATAAGGCCTAATAGCCGATGTGATGAATGTGAAAGTGTATATATATGTGATAAGGCCTAATGGCCGATGTGGTGAATGTGAAAGTGTATATATGTGATAAGGCCTAATGGCCGATGTGATGAATGTGAAAGTGTATATATATGATAAGGCCGAATGGCCAATGTGATGAATGTGAAAGTGTATATATATGTGATAAGGCCTAATGGCCGATGTGGTGAATGTGAAAGTGTATATATGTGATAAGGCCTAATGGCCGATGTGATGAATGTGAAAGTGTATATATGTGATAAGGCCGAATGGCCAATGTGATGAATGTGAAAGTGTATATATGTGATAGGGCCGAGTGGCCAACGTGATGGATGTGAAAGTGTATAAATGTGATAAGTCCCGAAGGGCATTTGTGTCAGTACTATATCCGGGTTAAAACCCCGCAGGCTTTATACGAGAATATTATCACTGATTAATGTCCGTAAGCTTCGTGCTCGTACTATATCCGAGCTCTAAAGACCCGATGACTACGTGTGGGGATTTTGTCCGGGTAAGACCCGATAACTTCGTGTGGAGATTATGTCCGGGTAAGACTTCGTAATAAGAATTACTTATAAATATATTCAATGCGAAAGGTTAAACAGGTATGTACTCCAAGTTTATATGTGAGCTTGATTTGCACTAAATCATAAGGTAGTTATGTGATGCATACGAGAGCAATCTATGAGACTATTCCTATGATTATGTGACATCGGATCAGTGTGAGAGGTTATGTGAAATCATACGATATATCTATGTCACATGAGCTCACTTTTATGTGAAAGTTTATCTGCCTATTGTATATGATGAGATGTGCATATTCGGTAAAGGGATGGTATGCCCGAAGGAAGAGTGAAATAAAAATACGAACAACTATGTTATAATTTGATTGTTATCTGTTGACACTGCTTAAAACTTACTAAGCATTGTAATGCTTACTCCGTTTACTCTGTTTCCTCTGTTTTATAGATCTCATTTGGAAGCTACAGGCTCGGGGATCATCAGCAACTAGTCACACTATCACTATCCACTGTTTGGTACTGCTACGTTTTGGATTATCTTATGGCATGTATAGAATAGACTAGTGGCGGAAGAATAATTTTGGTTAATGTATATAAGCCATGCGAAAATGGCATCTTTTGAATGTTTACTTAGAGAAGTTTAAATTTTATCCCTGGCTGTGCTTAGTACTTATTTAAATGAATGATCTTTATTTCAAGAAAAAAATTCAAAATTTTACTGTTCTGACATGAGTTACAAGTCCGGTAATGCCCCTTACCTATTCCGGCGACGGTTACGGGATAGGGGTGTTACAAAGACCCTGAAGGATAGTGGCAACGATATGTGATTACATGTAAGACCACGTCAGGGACGTTGGCATTGTACGATATATGTGTGATTATTCGAGTGTCCTATCCAATTCCAAATGGTTCATCAGGCATCGATAAGTTGTGATCAAAAGTGTAAAATGAGTTGAAACGACCAGGTATGAATTAGTTTGCTACCTAACTAAAAGAAAGTAAGTAAGTAATTTGGTTATTTGTTTTAGATCATGGGTGATGCAAATAAAGGATTTATGTGACCATGATATATATGTTTGGTTTTATGAATGAATGATATGAATATTATGGAATTGGTTTTTGAAGAGGTGTATATAAAACCATGTATATTCGGCCATATAGATAATATATATATACAAGATGTTATATTATGATTTTGAGCTTGTGTATATAAGTGTATGTATATTCGGTATATATATTGACATTTTGGCTTGAAGGTTGAATGTTAAGTAAGTATTTGGATTATATTAACATTCAGCCAATGTGGTGTTTGTGTATGAAAAAACATTATTTATGAAACATGGTAGTTGCAACTAAATGTAATAACTATATTATATTATGGTTTAGTTTAATTAAGCTGATAATATCAATGAATAACTTAATTGCTTATGACTTACTAAGCTATTATAGCTTACTATGTGTATATTTGCTTCTATTTTATAGATTTTGGATTCAAGTTACAAGCTCAGGGATCGACAGGAAAGTTCATCACACTATTTACAGCTTCGGTATTTAAATAGTTGAACTCTAACTATGGCATGTATAGGCTGGAATGTGTTTTGAAATGTTGAATTTTGGTTATGTATAACTAAAGCCATGCGAAAATGGCTTTACTTCTAAGTTTGGTTTTGATTATGTTTGATAATGGTCTAAATTGTTTGGTGATAATGCTATGTGTTGTGAATGAATGGCATAGGTGATATATGATATATGTTTTGGAAATGGTTGAGTAGTGACACGTGTTTGAGCATGGAACTTGATTAATGACTTGGAAGAGGTATGAGTAAAATGGACGTAATATATATGCATATATCCTTAGGTATGTTTGGTGGTTTTAAATGTGATTCATATTAAAATAAAGAATGAATGAAAATTCGGTTGACATACTATTAAGGTATTAATATGTGGTATAGCATTAGTATTTATTTGGTTACATTCGAATATGAGATAAGTTTGTTTGGCATGATTATTACACAGCATGTATGGGATGTGTTTTGAATAGGCTTTAAAGAATAATCGGATATGTTTTGGGATGGTTAGGATTGATATTAGGAAATGTGTTATTTGCTCTGTTTGGTGCTTGGAAATAGTAAACTAGTTTCAGCTTAGTATTGGAATGTAACAATTATCATATGCATGCATGTATTTGAATGGGTTTTAATTGTTTAAATTTGGTTGTGATAGTTATATAACGAATGGACCAAATAATGATAATTTGTATATGTTATTAGGATTTATTAAATTATATTACATTAGGGTTCGGCAAATATGACTAAAATGGGCAAATTTTAGCAAGTTTGCATTCGGTCATGGCTTGTTAAATTGTTATTATTATATTATATAACATGTATATTGATTTGAATGTTTGAAGTGCATAGATTTGTAAAATGATTGAGTTAAGTTGTAACTGAGTAATTGTTTAATTAAACTTGCATTCTGCTAAATGCACTGAATAATAACCAGATGAATAGCAACTTGTGCAATGGTAAATCATGAAAATAGTATGTGTTTTTATGTGAAGTATAAGTGTCTAACTTGTTATTAAGTGAATGCCGAATATGATATGACTTTATTTAAATGATTATATGTTGTAGTTTTTGTATATTCCATTTGTGTATAGAATACAATATGCGATTTAAGTGTAATAAAGTTTGAATGTTTGCACCTTTTATAAGTTGAATTAAAAGTATATTCAGTTATGTGATATTAGTAATTGCATCAATTATTGATGTTAACAAATAATTGTTCTTAAAAGTTTACGCAAGTGTACTCATGTGAACGTTTTGATTTATGCTTTGATTTGTAATACCTCTAACCCTAATCTGACGACGAATACGGGTTAAGGGTGTTACATCTGGAAGGTAAAATTGAATATGTGTTGGTAAGGGTTGATAAATTTATTTTCCTGGCAGATTTTATTATTCTGGAATGTAAAGCTGATAAAAAGGTACCGATTATTCTTGGAAGACCTTTTCTAGCCATTGGTAGAACATTAATTGATGTACAAAAAGGTGACTTAACAATGAGAGTTAATGACCAGCAAATAACTTTTAATGTTTTTTATGCCAAGAAGTTGTAGATACAGATGAAGATTGTCATGCCATTGGGATTATTGACACAATAGTGAAAGAAGAATTGGCAGAATTTTGTTGCAACGGTTATGATAATGAAGAATACTCAATTGAGTTAAACGAAGAGGAACTAATTGAAGAACTTAGTAAACTGGTGGAGGCTAAGCAACTTGATAGTGGAGAAAGGAGGAGTTTTGAATATTTAAATTTATTAGAGCATTCTTTTAAACCTCCTCAACCTTTTATAGAGGATCGTACTAGTTTGGAGTTGAAGCCTTTGCCATTACATTTGAAGTACGCCTACTTGGGAGACAATAACATGTTTCTAGTAGTTATCTTTACAGAATTAACATCTAATCAAGAGGCTCAATTGTTAGAAGTTTTGAAGAGATCAAAGAAAGTGTTGGGGTGGGCAATCGTGGATATCAAGGGAATTAGTGTGGCCATATGCATGCATAAGATTTTACTAGAGGATTGCCATCGCAATTCTATTGAGCAACAGTCAAGACTGAACCCCATTATGAATGAAGTCATTAAAAAGGAGATTACCAAATAGCTTGTGATGTATCACAGAACTAGCTAAAAATGCGACAAAGGCAAGTGCACCTATTGATAAATAGTATATTTATGGTGAGTAGAGATATCGTAGTCGCAAGGACTAAAAGTATTAGTAATTACCGTTTTCCTATTATTTAGCCAACAAATTAGAGCAATTGGTTTTAAACTAAAATTACTAAATTAATTTAAATAATAAGTTAACAGAGAATAAATCAGGAAAATAATTGAATAATAACCAATGAGAGAGACAATATCCAAGAAAGAATCCACCTAGACTTCATCGACTATTATGAATCTGAATTAAACGATTTATTCACTTGGTATCTTGATCCGTAGAAAGCCCTAAATTATGCTAATATCTCTTTTGAGAGTAAATGCAACTGAATCTAGGTTGATTAATTGAAATCTCTTTCTAATTAAAACCCCTATCGTTATATTAACTCGATCTATGAATTCCCCTATTAGATTTGACTCTAATCCAGTATATTTATGTAACACCCCAAACCCGGCCTAGACGCTATGGCCGAATCTGGCGTGTCACAATGAAGTGTTTTAACGAAAACTGTGTTTTCATTGAAAACCCTTCTTAAAATAAAAGAACATCTTAAAAATAAACACCTTTCAATCACTTGTTTGAAACATAAGATTTGATGAAAACATGTCACTTAAAAATTTAGTTGCGGAAATGTAGAAAACATACTATAATTTAAGAAATCCATGTTCAACTTCTCGTAATTACAATGAAAATAATAATAATTCAAGTAATAATAACATAATGAAAACCTTATTACAATATGATCTGAACACACTTAAAAAGAAATAAAACTTAAATGCTTAAAAAAAACCAAGTCCGAGTTATCTTGCTAGCCGGCCACCCAGAGTCACTCCAAACATTGAACCTTCTATTGAGCATCACTTGAAAATAAAATAAAAGAGGAGGTGAGTTTTCTCGCAAACTCAGTGTGTACAACCCTCAATGAAAAACAAGAATTCAAAGAGAAATCATCAAACATGCAATGCAATCCCATCCAAATTATCCATCCACTACAGACCAACTCCGTCCCCCGTCACACCATGTGGGGATATAAATATCGACCCACCCAGCCCACACACCAATGGTAGCCCGGTTGCGAAACTACCTTCATTTACATATTAGGCTTTAAAAGCCATCGGTGGGTCCACGATGGTCAGGCAAGCATGCGATCCTCATATACTTACTTCGTTCCATAGTTCCCACCCCATATGCAACCTAAGCGAAACATCATATGTATGCATATCACATCCATAAAACTTACATTCAACACCTAAGGGTATTTTGGTAATTTTCCCTTAATTATGGTTTTCACTTACCTTGACCCGTTAACAAGTCCCGCGAGCTAAGATGAACGAATACTATGCACCAGGTAGGATTCCAGAGAAGAGGAGGTGGGTCATTAAGACTGCTTAAATACCAAGCTCTCCCTAGATCCAATCCTAGACATATACCCGTTGCCACACCTTAACCCTTTAACTTGTCCATGGTCACAATATATTAATTAAGTCTTATGTAGTTATCATATACTAGGCCCAAAACCCCTTACAACGCCCAAACAAATTCACATACCTATATTTGGCCCATTAAGCCCAATCATATTCATATGGCCCATTAGGCCCAAACCACCTGTATATGGCCTATTAAGCCCAAATCACATTTATATGGCCCGTTAGGCCCAGCCACATTCATATTCATGCTCACATACAAATTCCTATCACATAGCATCATTATTCAATTTTTGCCTATTTTGGGCCCAACAGCCCATCGGGCCCATTTAGTCCATTCTGGCCCATATAGCCAAATCACAACCCAAGTCCATGGAATCACCCCTGGGTCTTAGGCAACCTATTAGTCTCCCCTTTACGAGTGTTCATGCACTCGCAAGACTACCGTAGCCAAACTTTCGGCTTTTCAGCATTTCGGCATTTCGGCTTTTGCCGATTCATAGTGTGTGTGCAGTGTATGTACACACCTGGTATGCAAGCGTCCCGTGATTCCCTTAGTCACCAACCTACAATGATATCACCCTTCCATTAATTGTATGTTTAATCCATTTCTACCCAAAAACAAAACCTCACCTTAACCTTACCCTGAACACCAATCCTTAATAGTTTTCCTTGATCACGTACTCCCTAGATCTTCATTAATCTTACTCATTAAAACCAGAATAATAGATGGCTCGTATCCAAAACAAGTCCCCTTGCCTTAACTATGAACATTCGGCCACCTTAGCCAATGGGAGAGGAATACTTAGCATTAC
Organism: Gossypium hirsutum; assembly: GCF_007990345.1. Taxonomy (NCBI): domain Eukaryota; kingdom Viridiplantae; phylum Streptophyta; class Magnoliopsida; order Malvales; family Malvaceae; genus Gossypium; species Gossypium hirsutum. The sequence continues at coordinate 39,948,444 of NC_053426.1, read as the reverse complement.
TGCAACACCTAAGGAGCAATTCGGCAATGAGCTAAGATCCGAGATCTGATACTAATTCCCTACCACAGTTGATTAGAAAGAGTGAGGGAAAATATTCAATACTTAGCAAAGAAAACCGATTGGAAGAGTAACACTTACACTAGATTCGAACAAAGAGTATTTGGCTCTAGAGATTTGAATGGCAATAATTGCTTATTCAGCACCAAGGGAGAGAGGAAGAAGAATCGGCTAAACCCAAAAGTAAAACAAAGAAATCGGCACAAGGAAAATAAAAAGGAAAACAAGGGTTTTTGGCTTGTGGAGAAATCGACAGAAAGAAAAGGAAGAAAACAAAAGGGTTTTTGGCAACAATGTGAGAAAAAGATTTTGGCATTAGCCTCATACCCTTGCATTTGGCACCTATTTATAACACTTATGGCTGAACTCCTCAAGCCCAAGTTCCCATTTTGGCTCCACTTGCTCCTTCTTATCTCCTCGTTTTTTTCCGTGCTAAGCCCTTGATCTTTTCCTCAGATTTTTCTCCTGAACACTTCCCTTGGAGTCCATTTCCACGCCACTTCCAAACTTCTAGAAGGCCAAAATTAAACTTCTAAAAACACTAAGCTAGGATTCGAACCTTGGACCTCCTTGCTAGCTATTAACGCCACCTCCCTACACTCTAAGTAGCGTTACTTAGCCACTCCTCCACAAGGCTTTTTGATGCCATTTTCCCCTATCTTTATTTAAAAGCCTATCTACTCCCAACCCTAATTCGTTTAATAATTTAATTAAAATTCCTCCACCACAAAACTCGAACCCAGAACTTCTCTAACACACCTAGACACTTCAAATTCCTTAAACCCTTAAAGCCAACATGTCATTTGTCATTTTCTTTCTCACTTAAAAATTTTATGAAACCCAAAGCCCAAATCCCATTTCATCTAGGCCCAAAATTGAAGCGTTACAACTCTACCCCCTAAAAGAAATTTTGTCCTCAAAATTTCTATAAATTAGTACAACTGCATAACATAGACTACCACACCATGCTCCTGCTGCCACTCTAATTCCAAACTAAGTAAATAGAACATTATGGTTAAAGTATGTACCAATATTCACCTTTGGATCATCTCTATCCTCTCGACGACATGCTGTATAGACCAATGCTGGCTGCCTCGCCTCAGCATGACCAGCACCTCTGCTCAGTGCTCCACGACCCAAACCATTTCCACCCCTGGCCTGATCACGGCCTCTCGGCGGTTGCTGACCACCCCTTAGTGGCTGCACACCACCTCGGTCCACGACTGGCACCTAACTTGGCATTCTAAGGCAATTCCTGATCCTATGTTCCATAGATCCACAAGCTAAACAAGCTCCTGTCCTCTTCCAACACTCGCCTCCATGGCTTCTCCCACAATCAGCACAAGGTGGCACCCCTAGATTAGCAGCAGGGGGCCCTGCTCTAACTCGCCCATTAACTCTGGCCCTAGCCCTAGGCATCTGTCCAACACCTAGAGTCTCAGCCTCCCTTTTATTCTTACCCTTTGCCTTTTTCTGATTCAGGCGCTCAGCGCGCTTCATCTCCTCTGCTATCTTTGCTTTCTCTACCAACTCCGAGAAAACCTGCTCCCTCTGTGGAGCTAACAATACCCTGAGGCTATCTCTTAGTCCGTCCTCAAACCTAACACAATGCTCATAGTCTGTTGCCACCATAACTCCAGCATGCCTACTAAGGCGTAGAAATTTCGCTTCGTACTCCGCCACCGATTTGTTTCCCTGTGTCAAGTTCAGGAACTCCTTCCTTCTAGCATCCACGTAACTTGCACCCACATACTTCCCTTGGAACGCAAATTTGAAGAACTCCTAAGTGACCTGCTCAGGTTGGGTGCCCTCTTTCACCGTCAGCCACCACTGGTAAGCTTCTTCCCTAAGCAGTGACACTACCCCTTTGAACTTTTATTTAGAAGAACAGTCCAAGTCCTCCATTATCCTTTCAGTGGCCTCCAACTAGTATTCAGCCATGTTAGGAGCCACATCAGCCATGCCCTTAAAAATCTCAGCCCCATTTGATCGAAGTCGCTCTGGAATAGACCTCCGATTTCCCGTGCCATTATTGAGCCCTGCGACCCTTTCCAAAATCCTCAGCATTGCTAGCGACAATGCATCTTCCCTCGCGGGCCGATCATAAGGCCCAGTCCCAGCTACGGAGGAAGTATATGAGGATCGCATGGTTGTTTGACAACCGTGGATCCACTGACGGCTTTTAAGCCCAATGTAAAAATGAAGGTGGTTCCGCAATCAGGCTACCATGGATGTGTATCGGTTGGGTGGGTAGATATTTATATCCCCACATGATGTGTATCGGGGGACAGAGCTAGTGTGTAATGGATGGGTTATTGGGATGGGATCGCACTGCATTGCATTGCATGTTTAATGTATGGTGAATATTGAATGATTGTTACTCGTCGAGGGTTGTACACACTGAGTTTGTGAAAACTCACCCCCTCTTTTATTTTATTTTCAGGTGATGCTCAGTAGAAGGTTCGATGTTTGGAGGGACTCCAAGTGGCCAGCTAGCAAGACAACTTGGACTTGTTTCTCTTTTAAAAGCATATAAGTTCTTTATTTTATTAAGTATTTTTCAAATTGAAATGTAATAAGGCTTCCTTTTTGTTATTATTTGGATTATTATTTTATGCATTGTAATTATGAGAAGTTGAACATGGATTTTCTAAACCTTAATTTTTTTATATACAACATTTCCACAACTAAATTTCAAAATGACAAGTTTTCATAAGTATAAAATCATATGTTATAAAGAGGTTTTTGTGATTGAAAAGAGAGTTTAATAAGTTTATTAAGGTTTCATATATTTTTTTCAAGGAAGAGTTTTCAATGAAAATAAGGTTTTTGCTAAAACACTTCAATGTGATGCGCTAGATCCGGCCATAACGTCCGGGCCGGGTTTGGGGTGTTACAATTTATGTCGTCCTATTTCTAGGATTGCATGTAACTCTACTCAATTATGCTAGATCTACTCTTAAATAAGGACTTTTTCTCCTTTGATTTAAGCACATTAAACATGAATTAATATATCAGAAATATTGAAATAAGAAATAAGCACACATAATTGAGAACAAGAATCAAGTATTTATCGTGTAAACAGAAATTAAATAATTGAATTCATCATAGGGTTCATCTTCTCTAGGTATCTAGGGAATTAGTTCAAAATTGTGAATATAAACATCTAAAAGTCAAAATAACCACAAGAAATAAATAAACTCATAAAACTTTAAAAGAAATTAAAAGGAGGTCTTCGATCTTGATGGAAATCTAATTCAGAGTTGGCGCCAATGGTGTTCTTCAAGTTGGTTTTGTTCAATATTCTCTGTTGGCTCCCATATCTCTTCTTCTATTTGGTATTTATAGACTTTAGAATGCCTAGAAAGCCTAAAAATTGTGTTTTTCCACATGTTTGGGATGTGAGATGATTGTGTGTCAGCCCATGTGGCTCACACAACCGTGTGTCTAGCCCATGTAGGAAGGCCCAGCCTGTGTGGCTTTTAAATATGCTCTTTTTGTCCAATTTTTATTCATTTATCACTCATTTTGCTCCCTAATGCTCACCGAGGTATAGAAACATGAATTCAAATGATTAGGTTAATTAATCATCTAATTTGCATTAAGAATGGGATTAAAATATGTTACTTTCATCACTTATCAAAAAATCCCCACACTTAAGTTTTCTTGTCCACAAGCAAAATCCTCAACTCATTAAATTTAATCTTTCTCAACTTGTAATTCTCATCAATAATGTCTCAAAATAATTCATAAACAATCATGCATTGGCAATTCAACTAAAATGGCACTAAAGATTCAAACAATCCAAGTCAAAATTGTTAAAGTACGAAAACATAGGTGTCTCCCCTTATTTAAGTAATTTCCCTTAATTGAAAATCAACAACAATTGACATCCTCATTAAAGATTCACTCAAAGCACTCAAAGAGTTTGAGGTTCAATAAATATGCACTCAAAAGTCGAATAAGAAATGTCATTACCCATAATCTTGCTTGAAAATCAAATCTTCACCACTTTAAAATGATATGACACACCAATCAAAAGGTCTTTAAGAGGTTGTTATAGGGCTTAGGTTAAGGGTGTGAAAAAAGACCAAAAAAGTTGGTTATAATCGAGATCGAGTTGATAAATTACCAAACTAGAAAAAAATGTTGAATTAAAAGAAAGTGCATTAATCAAGAATAAACAAGAAAAAAACAAGCTTCTTCTCAAAATATGAAATTAATTGTTCAAGCTCAATCAACTAAAGACTAATTAATAATTTTTCTCAATTTTTTTAACAAGAATCAAGAAAGAAAATTCAACAATTCAAACAAAGGAACATAGTTAGGCAACTAACCAAGTCAAATCTCAACAAAAAGGGAGTCAATAAAACGGGAAAAAGTCACAACAAATAAATAAGTATGAGTTAACATTAACGGGTTAGTTAATAAAAGGTGTGTTGGGCACAACGAGCTTCACTAAGGGTTAATTCAATAGGCAGGGTTTTTATAAGTTAAGTTGGTTAAACCTTAAGTGTCTCTATCATATCAGTATATCAAATCAAAGGTGTGGTTTTGACATGCATAATCGAAGGAAGTTCTAGAATAACAACTCAAGTTGACACACTTATAACCAATAATAGAATGAGTATGAAAAATGTATGCTCTAAAGGCCCAAAATCTCACAAAAAAACATGGTTTTGATGTCAAACTTGCAAATTTAAAACTTCAAGACAAGACCTCAATTCAGGGAAACAACCTAAAATTTTTAATTTCTGAAAAATAACTTATCATGCTTGACTCTTACATGTCTTAAATTTTAAATAAACCAATGCACAATTATCTATAAATTAATCCAAAATAGCATCAATAAAAATCCCAAATAGAAAATAATTTACTCTAATAGAAGTATGAGAAAAATACTAAAACACAATAAATAATTTAGAGATTTTTTAATAATTATATGAATAACCTCCCCACACGTAAGATATACATTTTCCTCAATGTACAAACATATATAAACATAGAATAAGCAGAATATCATAAGAGAGGGAGAAAACTGAACCTGCCCTGAATATGGATGAAATCACTAGAATAGTAAAAACTAGAATTGTAGGCAAATCTAAATGTAGGGCACAGTTCCCAGCAAAATAATAAGAAAATAAGCACAAATAATGAATAAGGTTAAGAGGTGGCAAACTCAATTAGAAACAACTATAAAAAATAAAACATAGTTCGAAACAAAAATAAACTAAAAAAATCTAAGAAATAAAAATAAAAAGAAAAAGAAAAAGAAAAAGACAACTGAAAAGAAAATAAATAAGATCAATGATCTTCATCGTGAGAGTCAACGAGATCATAAGGCGCTGGTGCTGTAGATGAAATGAGGAGATGCTAACAGATCTGCTGTAAGGTCACATCAATACTATCGAACTGCTTAAAACAGTGTTGCTCAAAATGAGTGAATTGCTTGAAGAGGTTTGTGAGGGTAGCAGTAAAAGTAGTAGTACGATGACTCATAAGTGGATGATGAGGTGGATCATTGTGGTGGAAAGGGACATCATCAGTAAAGTCCTCATGCTTATCCTGAGGGTCAGAATTAGATAATCAATATCAAGGAGAATCTACTCTACATAATCACTTGATCATCCTCATGTGACTAATACTCGATAACCTCTATGAGAACATCTGTCCAACTAGTGTAAAGGAGGAGAACTACTCTGGACTATTGAGGAGGCCAAAATGTCATACGAGGCGAGTCACATAAGGGCCTAAGCAGATAGGACCTTTCCAACTATGTTATGTCTGATGGTGGCAAGCTAGGGCGATGAAGTAGGTAAGATCAAAGGTACGCCTCGTGGCCATGCTCCAAAGGAAGTATGCCTCGAATGTACTGATGACTTTTGTGCTTTCCCTCCAACTGGAAAATGTGTGAGCCAAGATGGCATAAATATAGCACAAGGTAGGAGGAAATAAAGTCGCCTTCAACTGGCTCAGGTTATAGGACATCATACTCGCCATAAGCTCTGTCCAACATAGAGACAACAAATAATGGATGTGCCAGTATAAAGTGAGGAACCCGTCGGCACTTATGAACTCCTCAGTATAGAGTCCTATGGCAGCTCCAACTTTGACACGCTCAGATGATGGGTTGTATCGCCGAGTCAGAAAATAATAGCGCCCTGCTCATCATGGCTTGACATCACATGTTGAAGGATGAATGTCGAACGAAATTCTAAGGTCAGCTCCGTGTAAGTGGGCTCGATGATGGAGAAGAATCAGTCCTAAGGAGCTATAGCAATGAGGGCTCAGATTCTATCAACTAACTGAGTTTGCTCCAAGACGGCCCAATCCTAGTGGCTGCTATCGAAGATGTTGATAGAGGTCTTCCTAGGACCCTGTGAGAATTGGAGACATAGATGGCGTGCACCAACGGAAAGGCCCGAGGAAGAGGTCGCACTTAGAGTCTTTTACTTTTTTGAAGTGAGAATGGTGACTTTATATTTGCCTTTAGTGTTCGTCATGGTGCGCCTAAAAAAATAGCCCAATATCAGAAGAACAATAAAATAAGTAGCACCAATTAAGAAAATAGAGGGGCTGGCAAATCAATGTATATAGTAAAAGATGGCACTAACAATCCTCTCATGACGAACATGAAAATCCAATCTGCCTAAATAGAAAATCTACTCTTAAAATAGTATGTACTAATATCGAATCATGCAAAAATCATGTACTTAAGCTACTACGATTCAAACTAACTCAGAGGTAATAAAAATAGTAATGAAAAGAAAAAAAATATAATAAACTAAATGGAAAAATAAAAGTACAAATAATGAAATAAAAATAAAAATAGTAAAAAAAATAAATGATAATAAAACAAATAAAAAATGAAATAAATAAACAAATAAATAAAATGGAAGGGGCAAATGATAGGGGTGGTGCACGCCGTGGGCATGGCGAGATGGTCGCCGATGGTGCAAAGCCAGCAGTGGGGATGGATCACAATGGGAGAAGGGAGAAGTGGATCAGAAGTGGGGTTTTGTTGGGTTAGGGGTGCTCTCAGACAGTGGTGATAAGGGAAGGGAGAAAGTGAAGAGGGTATGGTGAAGGAAGGGGAAGTTGTTCGTTAGAGGGCAGTAGACAGGGAAAAAGGGAAAGGGGAAGTAGGAAGGGGGAAGGGGTAGATGAGAAAGAAGAGGAAAAAGTAAGGTGAAAGAGAGAAGGGAGACGGAAGAAGGAAAGGCTAGGACATAGGGAAACGGAATCAGGGCGAGGGTGTGGGGGCGACGGAGTAGGGGCAATGAGGGTGGTGGTCAAACTGGTGGATGTAGATGAGAACAGGGGCTAGGGTTGGCGATTAGAGGATTAGGAGGAACAAGTAAGGTAAATAATTTAGGTTTTTTTGGGTTAAAAGGGGAACACAGTCGTGTTTAGGCCCGTGTTAGGCCAACGGTCGTGCCACACACCTATGTGGAGCTTTATTAGCTTGTGTGTGCTATTCCTTCACTTCTCCCATGCCCATGTGAGAGGCTGTATGGAGCATATGGTCTTACACACGCCCATGTGATAGGTCGTGTCTCATACACGGCAGTGTCTATGGCCCGTGTAACTCTCTGACTTGTAATTAAATTTGAAAAATTAACTTTAGTGTTTGGCCTAGGACAAGCCTGTGTGTCCAGGTTGTGTGTGCCAGACGGTCGTGTTAGCAGGCCATGTAGACCACCTTAGGTTGTGTAACAATCAAAATTGGAAAAATTAAGTTCCAAGACTCACACGGCCCAGGACACGCCCGTGTGTCCAGGCCATGTGACCTACACGGCCATGTCTTCACACCATGTATCTCTCTGTCATTTGATCCATTATGCACACAGCCTAGGACATGCCCGTATGTGTTGCATAGCCATGTCACCAGGTCGTGTGACTCAGTGTCGTTTACCCCATCGTACACATGGCCTGGGAGATGCTCGTGTGTCTAGGCCGTGTGGATCAAAAAGACATTTTTTTAATTTAATTTAATTAATTTTAATTTAGTAGGAAATAAACTGAAAATAATTAACAAAATTAAAACACTTGGGATGCCTCTCGAGAAGCGCTTATTTAAAGTCTAAGCTTGAGTTTACCTTGTATGTAGACGGTTAGGGTGTTCTCAGAGCCAAAAATCCTCTTTCTCGTTATTATTTTTACTACCAAGATAAGGTTTGAGTCGAGTATTGTTTACCTTAAATGTGCCAAACTCAAAATGTGTTACCTCGACGTATCGTAAGAAAAGACATTCAGTACTGTAAATGGGTTCGATCTATTTGAATCGAGCTCTAAATGGGAAATTTGTGGATCTGTTTTGTCTAGCAGTACTTTGTCCCCAACCTTAAATTACTTCTTTCTCGTCACATGCACGTCATGGCGTAACTTTGTCTCTTCATCCTATTTTTTTAGTTTCTCCTCAGCATGCATTTGCCATTCATCTAGTTCATCAAGTTGTAGCATTCACTCTTCATATGTTGTTCTTTTTTTGTCACCTTGACTAAAACATGGCTCTATTAAGTTTTCACAAGGGATTTTCTACAAAGAAGTTTGAGTCATGTGGTTACTAACATTAATAGAATGTTTAATCTCATCTTGCTCACTAGAGACTCGTATAGAATTGCGTGCTTAGAGAATAATCTTTTCATCAACTACACGAAGCACAAGTTCACCTGTACCAACATTGATAATAGTCCTAGCAATGGCTAAAAAGGGTCGACCTAAGACCAAAAGTACCTCACTATCCTCATCCATTTCTAACACAACAAAGTCAACGGGGAAGATGAATTTATCGATTTTCACAAGCACATCCTCAATAATACCCCTAGGATATCTGATGGTTTTATTTGCTAGTTGAATACTCATCCTAATGCATTTGGGTTTCCCAAGACCAAGTTTTTTGAACATTTTATAGGGCATGACATTAATACTATCCCCTAAATCAACTAAATCATAACTAATATTTAAACTACCAATGAGATAATGAATAGTAAAACTCCTTAGATCTTTTAGTTTGTTGGGAAGTTCATTTTGGAGAATGGCCAAGAAAACTGCACTGAGCTCTACAGTCGACGAGTCATCTATCTTCCTCTTGTTTGATAATAGAGCCTTTAATAATTTGACATAATTTGACATCTACGAAAGAGATTCAACAAATAGTAAGTTGATGTGTAATTTTTTAGGAGCTTAAGAAATTTACCATATTTTTCATTCGTGTGGTCTCCCTTCATCACATTAGGATATGGGACTTGAGGTTTGTATTCTTAGATGACCGATTTTTTCTCTTTTCGACTTTCCTCAACCCCATCATTATTTGCCACATCTTCTTGCCTTAGTTCTTGTTGAGGTTCAACTATCCCTTCCACATCTCGAACAGTAATTGCGTGAAGCTGCTCCTTTGGGTTAGTTTAGGTATTTCTAGGCAAGCTACCTTGTGGTCTTTTCAAAATTAATTTAACAAGTTCACCTATTTTATTTTCAAGTCCTTGAATCAATGCCTACTAATTTTTTAGTGCTACCTCAGTGTTTTGAAAATGAGTTTCTGACACTGAGATAAATTTTGTCAATATCTCGTCAAGGTTCGACTTCTTCTCTTGTTGATAAGGCTGTTGAAAGCCCAAAGAGGGTTGTGCTCTTTGATTTCCTTGACCACCCCAAGAGAAATTGGGATGGCTTATCCAAATTGCATTATAGTTATTACTATAAGGGTTATTTTGAGGTCCAAAATTATTAGCCATATAATTGGTTTGCTCATTCTCTGTGCTAGGACTGAAGGGTAAACATTTTGGCCTTGGTGAAATTTCATGCATGGTATGTGATTTTTCACCTGTTTCTTTTAATTTTTATGTTTTTGAGATCGTTACAATTTAAAAATGAAAGCAAATGCTGTTGTGTGGCCACCATCGAGTCCCTCGCAGTATCGATCACCCGAAGGATTACCTACGCAGAAAAGTAGAAGGGAGAGTTTATAACAACTCAGTGTGTAGTCCCTTATTAAACAAACAGTCAGTCATACAGTGGAAATCACAATCTGGGCAGTAACAGTTCATTTCCAGTTAGGGCTTTAGCCCATTGCAGTATCAGTATTAGTGTGGGCCTTAGCCCATTTTAGTAACAGTAACAAAATGCAAACAGAAATCCTACCGATCCATCCTCTACACTCCATTCTGTCTAGCCTTGCACTCCATGTGGGGATATAATCAACCCACCCATCCCTACACTCCAAAATATAGCACCGATTACGGCACTAAACAGTATATGTAGTAGAGTTTCCAGTATAGTACATTTCCTCCAAATATAATAAGCCTATCCTCATGCAATATGTCATGTCATAATATCATATGTGAATGCAACATGTCATGCTTAATTACAGTCATACATATCACAGGGGTATATCAGTCATTTTACCTCATAGGGGTATAACAGTCATTTCATCTAATTGGGGTCTAGGTATACTTTCAAGCCTAATAGTAGGTCCACAGTCGTCTCGGGCGACCCATGCAACCTTAACAATCAAACGGTGAAAATGGGCCTAAAGCCATATTGCGGGCCCAAGTGGACCCACATACCCGTCTGGCCCATTTAGCCTAGTAGTGGCCCTGGCCACGTAACTACACAGCCTAGCCCAATATTCTCCATGCTTTCATGTGGTTTACCCGTGTGGGGCTCACATGGCCTATTTCGGCCCAACGTGGCCCAAAACGGCCTAAGCCCACGGAACCGCTCATGGTGGCCCCATGTTCAAATGCCCACGTCTTAGGCATTCAGATTACCACACAAGCGAGTGCACACTCATGTAGTGTCAATAATCATATTTTTTTTCCAGCTTTTGCCAATCTACGTTTATAGCAGTATGGTTACACACCTGTTTGCGAAAAAGTGCGTCTAGCTCAAGAGTTCCCCAAACATATATCAACATGATACACTATTAGTCCTTTAATCTATGGGGTTAAAAATCCCTTAAATAACACTTAACCAAACTAGAAATCAACACTTCCCTTGATCGAATAATTAAGACTCCTCACATTTTGATCAATACCAAAGATTGATTATAGGCTCCTATAGATCATCTACACTCAAGCCAAAACCTGTTAACCTTTGTTAATAATGTTCGCATAAATAGTTTGAACTAACATATAGCACTTACCAAAACAATCAGCCTTCTATCTCACAAAGAAAACCCGTACCACAAAGGCAAGGCTAGCACCAACAAGTCTCTAGCCATAACCGGCAGAAAAGAAAGACGTTAGAAGAAATATTACTACACGGAGAATAAGAACGTGAGAATAGGGAAGAACCAGGCACCAACTGATTGTTCAAAGAAGAACTGCAAAAATCAAAACAAATGGAGAGAGAGCTAGGCAAAAATCGACCTAAGTATCCAAATGAGAAAAGAGGGAAGAAGGTGTAATCAGTTAAAGGGAAAGTCCATTAAGAGAAAGGGAAAAGAGAGGAAGAATCAATCAAAACCAAAACCAAAACTTGAACAAGTTTGAGAAAGTGGAAAGAGGTGTTTGGCCAAACACAAAGAACAAGGGAAAGAATGACTGCTAAGGGTGTAGAGATAACAGAAGAGGTCAGTTTGTAAAGCATTGTTGAAAAACCCAAACGACAAGTTCCCAAAAGGTGACACTTAGTATTACCAAAGAAAACCACCAACCAAAGAAAGAACAGAAGCAAAAAGAGCAATAGCTATCGAAAATGGAGAGCAAAAACCACACAATTTTGGCAGTAAGAGCGTGTGATCAAATTGGCATAGTGGAGTTCCCACATTCGGCAAACTATTCCCACACACCTCAACCTCCCTTAATTCTCTCCTAAAATCCCTCCCCAAATCACTCCCACCGATCACTATCCAAATCCCCCCATAATCCTCCTGAAATTTGGCCACACACTCCCCTCACCCCTCAAACACTCCAATTGCCCATTAGCTTCAGAGTTCTTCTGATATTCAACTTCCTACATGGCACAGCAACAAAATAAAACATTCCTTGCATGACACAGGACTTGAACTCAAGACCTTTAGCTGCAATAACATGCCATTTATCCCCTTGACCAGTAGGCCCTTTCTGTAATGCTTTACTCACATTAATTTAAAAGTCTACTAACTAAAGGCAACGTGTAACAACCTAAATTTGGGCCTAAAAGTTTGGGCCTTGAGCATAGGAGCGGTTGAAGGCAGCTTATAATATTTTGTTGTGCTTGTAAATTTTGTTAATGAAGGTTTGTTTTAGTGGTTAAGCGTGCTGAGAAGTGTTGGAGAAGTCTTGGGTTCAAACCTAGACTCTAGCAAAAATTTTGGTTTAAGGTGAATCAAACCTTGGGTGTAGTAGGTAGGCCTTAAGAATATTGTTGGAGAAATTGTGCCACAAAAAGCCTTATGGTCTAGTGGAAAAGTAGCGCCACATAAGAGGCAGGAGGGTGGCGTTAGAGAGTTGGTAAGGAGGTCCAGGGTTTGAAACTCATGGCAAGCAAAGAGTATTTATTTTACTATCAGGGGGCGGCAAGTGTTGGTGTTGAATTTAAACTCTGATGTTTGAAGGATCCCACGTCGGGAAGCTAACATAAGAGTGGATGTGAAGCTGGCTTTAAATAGAGAGAACCATGAGAAGAGTAAAGGTACCTTTCTTGGCTGATCCCTTTCGCTGTATGGCGTGCTCGTTTGGGTTGGGCATCGGCTAAGAGTGCTCGGAGCATGGATTAACTCCAGTCTCCTATCAGGTGATTGATTATGGAAACGTTTCAACTTTAACCTGTAACAGGTGTGTACTAACCCTCGTAATAGCTTAGATTAATATTTGCTGAGAAGCTAAAATGCTAAAATACCGGTATTTCGGGAACTTGTAATGTTGCGTTTGGGTATAGATGCGATAAATACGATAAGATCGGTGTTTGGATCGATGGAACAAGTAAGAACTCAATTTTGTGCACAATGGTAAGTTAGGCCTCAATGGGCTGGAATTGGGCCCAATGGGCTTTTGGGCCCATTTGGGTAAAATTGATAAAAAAATGGAATTTAGAAAAGTTACACATTAACACGATTAGTATTGTTGCAAAATTTGGGTTAAGTAGGCTAAATCAGCATTCGTAGGGCCTATTAGGGTTTTGGGCCCAAAAGTCCGAATTTGATAAAGTGGGTTAAAGATCATTATTTAAACACTCGAAAATGTTGACAATTGTAATGAACATGGAAAACCCTGATATTTGGTAAAATTACAAAAATACCCTTATAATATGAAAAATGACTGTTTTGCCCTTGTGGGCAAGTGACTGACTTGGACTGTGTGGTTGATGGATTTGATTGTGAATATATGTTGGTGATATGAGTGACTTGACTGTGATTGTTTGATTCAAATATGGGCATGACATTCTGCATACATGACATATTGCATGGGATATGGGTTATATTGATGGAGGAAGTGCTAAAAGGGCTCTGCCCCATTTATCAAAAAGGGTTCTGCCCCAGTTATTAAAAGAGGCTAGGCCTCCAGTTATATGATAAAGCAGCTATGCTACCAGTGGAGAGTTTGGTTGGGTGGGTTGAGTTATTCCCCACATGGAGAGCTTGGTTGGTACGGGTGAAGAGTAGCGAATGGTGGGTCGAGTAGTCTCCCCAAATGGGCTTGCATGCATTCATTGGTATTTCATGTGATATTGAAATGGGCTTGCATACATTCATTGATATTACATGTGATATTGAAATGGGCCTATGGGCCATACCGCTTACAGTAAAGGCTTCGGCCAGTGATATGATTTATGAAAAGGCTTTGGCCCAGTGATATGATTTATGAAAAGGCTTCGGCCCAGTATATGTCGAGACTGAATTAGGGCTTAGGCTCATATTGCTACTGTTTAAGGGCTAAGGCCCAGACTGTACTGTTACTGAATAGGGCTTTAGCCCAGATTGTACTGACACTGTGTTATTCACTGTTTGTTTTTTGTTGGGGATTACACACTGAGTTTTCGTAAACTCACCCCGTTTTTAACTGTGCAGGTAATCCCTAAGCTTAGATTGTTTGGAGCTGCAAGGGACTCGAAGATAGCCACACTACTATTTCTATTTCTCTTAATTGCAATAAGTAACCGGTTTATTTTTTTATAAGTTTTATCTTAATTAATATTATTATTTGGTTTTGGGTTGTAATAAGGCCATTTTAATTATTTTTCTGGGATTATTTTATTTTATACCTTATATTTTACTGATAACAATCCAAAATGGGTTAGACTTAGGGCACGTTTCCAAAATGATAATTGTTTTCAAAATAATGCAACGATACAATTAATCAGTTTATCAAAAATATCTACTTAAATGAATACCAACACGTTTTTCTCAAAATCTAACCTCGCACCAAAGTGTGGCAATGGTTGTGGGCATGTCTAGGATTGGATCCAATCAAGAGCTTGGTACTTAAGCAGCCTTCATGGCTCACCTCCTCTGTTTCGGATACCTACCTGGTGCACAGCTTCCATTCGCTTTATTAACTTAGCAAAGACTATTTTTTTAAAACACTAAGAAGGACGTTGAAAGAGGCATGGGTTTTCTTAAAATTTCTGCACAAGCCAAGACTTGAACTCAGGACTCCTCAGACACTTCTCAGGACACTTAACCACTGAAGCAAGCATGCATTTTGTGTAACACAACATACAGAAAATAAGTACCTACATTTTTGGGGCAATACAAGCTAGCCTGTACCTTCGTTTTTAAAACTGTTAAAGATTTTGAATGTTGCCATTAATGAATCTTTGTGGTTTTAGATGTTAAATTATGAATTTGAAGTATTAGTTATTATTTATAGGTATTTTGTTAAGTGATTTTTATGAATTTAACGATTAGGGATTAAATTGTTGAAATAGTAAAAATAAAAGGACTTGATGTGAAAGTTTTATAAATATGGGCTTTATTGAAAGCTATGAATATCCGGTTGGCATGGGTTTGCAATAAAAATGGCTAATTTGCATTTTTTAGGACATAATGACTAAATAAAATAAAAATGAAAAGTTAAGGGTAATTTTGTAAAAATGTAAAAAGTGACTAAATTGCATAAAATGAACTGGTTTTACTATCTAAATTACCTATATATATATATAATGTTATTGCTAATTTATTAATGCTAATTTATGAATGTACATACTTATATATGATGTTTAAAATTTGAGTCGAAACTCAAAATATTATAACTGAAGATAAGGTGAGAAAGGATTTATTAGAAAACTTTTGAATATTTATGGAATATGAGATATGCAATTTCAAAATGATTATGAATTGTTACAGCATGTGTATTGAGAAATATGAGAGTGATTAATGGATGACGTCAATCTTTGTGATGGTACATTGACTGTATGAATACATGTATTGATATTATATTATGGTACGGAAATGATGAAATTCCCTTGAATGATAAATATGTTTAACGATAATGGATTACATGAAATGCCCAATTGAACGTAGTAATCACTAGGATACGATTGGCATCCCAACAGGGTTAGAATGCTCGCTTGTATAGGATTTGCATTTGGTGCCCCTGTTTGCACTTCAGCACCCCTACATACACTTCAGTGTCCTTATTCGCACTACAGTGCTCCAGTTTTCACATTTGTGCCCCTATCTGCACTTTGGTGTCCCTGTTATGCATCTATGATGCCTTTGGTGTGGTGTAGTTACCTGAGTATTTAAGTCATATTACTTGTTCATCGAGCTAAATGTGAATGGAATTTACAAAATTATTTTAATGTTAAAGGCTAATGTATAGTCAACATATTAGTAATTGTTAAATGTTAAATGTTCAATGAATTACTTGATTATATGTGAGTATCATTATATTGATGATTATTCGGTTAAAGATATATGTTTATATATATATGAATGAGTTTGGATTGAATTATTATAGTCAAGAAGCATACGATGAATCATTTTCAATACTAAGCCTATAAATGCTTCGTAAATGTATAACATGTATAATTAATTTATTCATTTAGCTTTAATCTTGTTTAGTGAAAGTAAGTGATTCCAGAATGATATGTTTATAGGAAAGTTTGAAATGAATGATGAATTACAAAATGATTATTAGTTAAATGTGAAAGAGTTATGCTTAAATGCACTAGCTTGTGGTTATGGTTGATGTTTATGCTTATGTCTTGTGTGTTATGCAACTGAAATGGGTAAGAATAGATATTGAAATGATAAGTTCATAGATGAGACAAAATATGATAAAATAAAAAGGATTTTTGAGTTAAAGGACTTACTTGTAAAGAAGGAATTTGCTTAAGATATATGTGAGTTTACTTATGTCACGAATATATACACTAATTCGTGAATTGATAACATAATTAGGCTTATGCTAAGCAAATGGAATGGTAAGTAAGTAAATGAGATTCACCATTTTAAGAAAAGGTTGATGATTATGTAATTTAGCTTATAAGACCTTATTATTTTATAAATGGAAAGTATTCAGGATGTTAATGAACCTATTCATTTGTGAGTTTATAGTTATGTAGTTTGATAAATCTTGAAGCATTGGTATAGGTTTATTTATGACTTATAAAGTTCATATTTAATATGGAATATTATGATTAAAGTTTATACGAGCTTACTAAGCATTCATTGCTTATGTGGTTATCTTTCTCTTACTTTACAAATTATCGAAAGTTCGATTGGGTTGGAAGCTAGTTGAAAATCTATCACACTATCCAGCAGTTATATTGATAGATTTTAATGTTTTGGTCATGGTTATAATGACATGTATAGGTGGACGGATGTCTAATATTTAGTTGATGTTTATGGCATGTAATGTTGCTTTGGATTTGTGGTACTTATGGTATTTTGATGCTTTGTTAGTAGTTGTTAATATGGTTAAATTGATGCATGTTTGGAATGACCATATTTGGTATGTTTATAATGTGGCCAAGATTGGTAATGATATAAATGTAGTCAAATATGGTAAGTTTGGTATGGAAATAGGTTAGGTGTGGTTGGTTGATGAATGGATAAATATACATATGTTTTGATAGGTTTGATAAATTGTGATTGAGGTGCCTTTTGGCATATTGGTTGTATGGACATTTGGTATAAAGGTTTGGTCATTTTATGCATGATTTGGGAATGTTTTAAGGCCTTGTGTATATGTTCAAATGGCTTGTAGCCTCATGTTTTAAAGGTGAGAGAAATGGCTTGATTTTGGCCATTTTCTTGTCCACAGGGACGTGTGTCTCAGCCGTGTGTGACACATGGCCCTGTGACACAGTCGTGTGTCCCATGTAGATTTGAAAGGTTTCTCTATAAAGGTTACATGGCCTAGCAATGTGGCTCAGCCATGTGACCCAAGTTAGAGAGTTATACGAGCATGGACACAGGCTAGGACATGACTGTGTGTCCCTATTTTTAATGTTACACGGCCTGAGTTACGGGTGTGTGTTTCAACAGTGTAAGTCACACGGCCTGGCCACACGGTTGTGTGACCCCTGCAGCTTTATTTTTTCTAAATTTTTCCTTAAGGTTTCATACGTTTTTGATTTAGTTCTAAATCATTTCTAAAGTGTCTCTAAGGCTTCGAGGGCTCGAAAAAGGGACGATATGCATGTGTTTGATTATATCCTTTTATGTTTTATGATTTTTTTAGAAATGAATGTTTTAATTTATGTTTTTATGGTAATGCTCTGTAATCCTATTCCTATGATGGATACGGGTTAGGGGTGTTATAGAATGCCTCTGCAACATTTCAACGTTGCATAATGGTAATATTTTCAGACATGGTGGGGAAATTTTTGGAAGTTTTTGTGGATGACTTCTTAGTGTTTGGCGGTACTTTTGAAGGTTGTTTAAAAAACCTGGAGCTAGTTCTTTGCCGGTGTGAAGAGACTAACCTTGTTCTCAATTAGCAAAAATGTCATTTCCTGGTCTATGAAGGCATTATTCTGGGACATAAAATTTCACAACAAGGGATTATTGTAGACAAAGCAAAGAGTGAGGTTATTGAGAAATTGCCACCACCCATTACAGTTAAAGGTATTCAAAGTTTTCTTGGCCATGCAGGATCTTATCGATGATTTATTGAGGAGTTTTCAAAGATATCCAAACCCCTGTGTGCATTGTTAAAACATAATAGGGCTTTCAGGTTTAATAAGCCTTGTGTGCAAGCATTTGAGGAATTGAAAAAGTAATAACACCGATTGTCATAGCACCGGACTGGACATTACCTTTTGAACTTATGTGCAATGCCAGTGATTCACTGTAGTAGTAGTGCCTGGGCGAAGGAAGATAAAGTCTTTCATGTCATCTACTATGCCAGCCATACTTTGACAGATATGTAGTTGAACTACAGCACTACTGAGAAGGAACTATTGGTTGTGGTATTTGCATTTGACAAATTCAGATCCTATTTAGTTGGCGCCAAAGTTATAGTTTATATGAATTATTCTGTGATTAAGTATTTGGTGACCAAGAAAGATGCCAATCCAAGATTAATTCAGTGGATATTGCAGCTACAGGAATTTAATTTAGAAATTCGAGATAGGAAAAGCACAGAGAATCAAATGGCTGATCACTAGTCGAGACTTGAAGTAGGAAATGAACACAGCAATATTCAACTCATTCAAGAGGATTTTCCAGATGAGCAACTGTTAGTTGCCATGGCATAACCTTGGTATGTCGATATCGTCAATTTCTTAGTAAGTAGATTATTGCCACTTGAGCTCAACAGTCAAAGACGAAGGAAATTTCTCTATGATGCCGAGCAATATTATTGGGATGAGCCATTTTTATTCAAACATTGTACTAATCAAATAATTCAGAGGTGTGTTCCGAATGACGAGATTTAGAGTATTTTACACCACTGTCATTCAGCACCATATGGAGGACACTTTAGGGGAATACAAACTGCTGCAAAAGTTCTCCAATTTGGCTTTTATTGGTTAAGCATGCTTAAAGATGCACATGAATTTTTTCAAGCTTGCGATCGTTGTCAACGAACTGGGAACTTATCAAAAAGGTATGAAATGCCATTGCAAAATATTCTAGAAGTTGAATTGTTTGATGTGTGGGGAATTGACTTTATAGGCCCATTCTACCCTCTTGGGGAAATATTTACATACTTGTGGCTGTAGATTACGTCTCCAAGTGGGTTGAAGTAGTCGTTCTCCCTACAAATGATGCCAAATCGGTACTAAAGTCCTTGCATAAGAATATTTTCACTAGGTTTGGTACTCCTTGGGCTTTGATTGGTGATGAAGGTTCTCATTTTGACTGTCGATTAGTTGCTACTACCTTGAATAGATATAGGGTTAAACATAAAATTGCCACGGCATGTCATCCCCAAAAAATGGCCACACTGAGGTCTTGAATAAATAAATTAAGCAGATTTTAGAGAAAGTGGTCAATCCCACCTGCAAAGATTGGTCATCTAGATTGGATGAAGCTTTGTAGGCATATCATACTGCATTCAAGACACCATTTGTAACATCCCGAAAAGGTCCTAAATGGAATAATGGTTGCGAAACCATGAATTCGAGATAGAAAAGTTTATTCCAATCAATTTTTATAATTTACCGAGTCATTAGATGCATGTGCTAGAGTATCGATGGCAAATTTTATAGATAGCATGCTTAATTTGCCTACTAAGGCTTAATTGCAAAAGTTGATATGTAACGCCCCAATTTTCAGGTTTTCTGTGTTTCTGTGATTTTTAAAATTTGTGTGTGTTCTAGTTGGTTAAAATATATATTTTAGTAGGTTAGTGGGCCTTTGGAAGGCCCAAACTTAAGTTAAATCCGTGGTAGTCTTCGGAATTTTAATTTTATGAACAGGTGATGCAATTGGTGTTTGGGCTTTTAAGAGTAAAGGGGTAAAAGATGACACAAAAAGGAGTGTGGTGTAGTGGTAAGGTGGCGCCACATAGGGGACAAGGAAGTGACACCATAGAGGAAGCAAGGGATCCAAGGTTCAAGTCTTGGCTCTTGCAATATATTTTGGTTTTTCTTTTCAATAAATCTGGAAGCAAGTAGGTGGACTTTAAAGTTTAATGTGTTGGGTTTATGACACAAATGAGTTGATGGCCTAGTGGTGGTGGCATGAGTTGGCATGTGAGAGGACTTTGGTTCGAATCCCTTGGCATGCAAAGGTTGATTATTTTGCTATGTTGGGATGGCAAGAGTTGGTGTTGGTTTTAAACTCTGGTGATGGGGGGATCCCACATCGGGAAGCTAACATAAGAGTAGATGGAGAGCTGGCTTTAAATAGAGCAAACCATGAGGAGAGTAGGCATACCCTTCTTGGCTGATCCCTTTCGCTTTGTGACGTGTTCGTTTGGGTTGGGCGTCAGCTAAGAGTGTTTGGAGCGCGGATTAACTGCAATCTCCTAACAGGTGTGTATTTCTCATTACTCTAGCAGTAGGACGGCTATTTCGGGCCGCGATGGGCTGAAATGGGCCATGTGGTCCCAATGTGTCTGTAGGCCCAAGTGGATAAGTTGTAGAATTACTAAAATACCCCTGTAGCGTAGGACTACCGGTTTACCCCTGGAGGGTAAAATGACTATTTTGCCCCTCGTGCATAAATGACTAACTTGTGTGATGATTGGGTTAGTTGACGTGGATTTATGTTAGTTATCATTAATTCGTAAGTCTAATGTGTTAGTGATCGATTGTAGGATTATCGTGTGGGAGATATAGTCATCAATAGTCATCAACCAGGTGTGTAAACGACACCCTCCCTTAGACTGAATCGGTAAAAGCTGAAATACCAAAACGTTGGTATTTTATGAACTCACGAGCGTGTGAGCGCTCGTGAGACAGTTGTTAATGAATATGGTGCATTTGGATGATTAGAGTGCAGAGTGTGCATTTTCGTGCACAACGGTATTTTTTGGCTTAGTGGGCCAAAAACGGGCCAATGGGCCAACGGGCCCACTTTTGTAAAACACGAGGTAAGTACTTCTAATTACTTGGTAAACGTTAGAATGAGCATGAAACCTTAGCAATAGGTAATAATTACTGAAATACCCTTATGCATGCAAAATTACGATTTTACCCCTAGGGTTATTTTTTTCTGAAAAGCATGATGTTCTGTTTCTGTATACGTATGCCATGACATATTATTTCTGTTGCATGGGACATGGGTTTATATTGATGGAGGAAGCGTTCTGGCAGCCTCGTTGTAATCTGGTGGCCTCACCACATATATCTGTTCTGGTGACTTCATCACAATATCTGGTAGCCTCGCTGTAATTTTTGTGGTGTGTAGCGGTTGGGTGGGTCGAGTAGTCTCCCCACATGGTGTAAGGCTGGTACGGGGGTGTTATGGATGGCTTTGGGTTGGGATTTCTGCATTCATGATATATTTGTTCTATATCTGCTATGGGCCTATGGGTTTCATTCTGATATCTGTACTGGGCCAAGGCCCAGATAAGTCTGACTCTGAGGTTTGATCTGTTTTGGGCTATGGTTGGGTTATGTTACACACTGAGTTTACCGAACTCACCCTTTATTTTCATCTCTGCAGGAAATCCCCAACCATAGTGGGCTTGGATGTAACACCCAAGTATCCGTGTCCATTATTGGAGTAGGTCACATAAACCTAAATACTTCAATCACGTGTCTTACGCTACCTATCATTAACAAAACACTATCAAAGTCTTTGAATTATCAATTCTAACTTAAAATCACATCGAGCCATCACATTTAACTCATCACAATATTATCCACCCATATGAATCACATTCGGCATTCACATTTAAACATAGCATATATATATATCATATTCAATGTTATCAATCTATGTATCTATCATATTCGATTATAAAACATTCACCTAAATATCACATTCGGCTATAATAATAATAACATCACACAACTAAACCTTTTCTATTCATTTGGTGATTTTTCTCCTCTTAACCGAATACATATACATAATATATATATCTCACTCATATCACAAATATGAACTTATAAGTCAAGTTAATTAACACTACGAGATTTATATCTAAATCATTATCAAATCCATACATAGGACTTTAGCCATATTCGCATGGCTTTATATACATTGCTATTAAACAGCAAAACCTCCCAAAATATTATCCTATACATGCCATAATGCCTACTATAGTTTAAACAAAGGTACCAAAAAGGTTGTCAAAAGATACGATGACTTCGTGACGGTTCCAAGCTTTCCCCGACAAGATGATCAATACAGAACCAATAAACACCAAGTGAGTTATTAACTCAGTAAGTCCTAAGAAATTTAAATAATGTAATAATCAGATTATCTACAAAGTAAAATTTAATTCAATACTATTCGAATTCAACCATGATATCACAAGGAAATCCTATGTCACATACATACCTTATGAAATTGGTATATACTTACCCGAATTCACTATGTACTCCTACACCAATTATTCACAAGTTTAAAATACCATGGTAAATGTCACATACAAATCATTGACGTTTATGTAAATGAAATAAAATGTCCAATTATTTAAATAAAGCACAAATCAAACTGCTCCATCTATCAAACAAATCTCCAATCCATTTAGTATTATTTATCACTAATTTGTATCTTTGTTCAAATATATATATATACTAGTTGAGCCGATTACTTATCTCTTCTTTCTTTCTTCCCAAGCATTATATAATTAATACATAAAATTAGAATCCAATCCCATATCTAGTGTCCATACACATTTTCTTTCTCCCAATTTAATGTTTAAATAAATTTTCCTTCACACAAGTAGTGCCCCATAATCGATATCGCACACTTAGTGCTCGATTTGAAAGTGCGCACACATAGTGCTCTTACTTATTCGCACACATAGTGCCATGTTTTCTCGCACACATAGTGCCGCATAGCCTCGCACACATAGTGCCGCATAGCCTTGCACACATAGTGCTGTATTTTCTTATCATAACTATCACATTATCATAGATAGATCAATATTTCCACACTCGATTCTCAAAAACTCGTACATACTATGGTTTCTTATCCAACTTATTTTGTCAATGTTAACTGTAACTTAAATTACTTAAAGACTTACCTTTTTAGTCAGATGAAGAACTCCGATCGGCTACTCAACTGCTTTCGCTTTCCCTTTTGCCGAATTTGGCTCCCTTTGATCTTGAGCTCCAACTCCAACTAAGCAAATAAAATAACTCAATCATAGTAACCCCCAGTTTATATTCATTCCTTATAGACACACACATAAATTTGTTATTCCATCTAATATTAACCAAGCCATAACGATATAACATTTAAATACTATCAAGCTCATACACTTCTAATTTCATAAGTTCAACATCTTAATGCCCATTGTAATCACTCAAATAATCTTAATTTAAATTCAGAAACACACATACCAAACTATTTTAGCCGAATTCTCCATAACACTTAAACTAAAATATGCATATTAAACTTATTATATTTTCATTATGCCTTTCACTCCTAAAACATAAAAATATCAATCTTATTCCTTCTTCCATGTCTCGATCAATTACTCAAATTACCTCATAAACATGAATTTTTGCATTTTAACTTATCTATCATGACTCGTTCGGCCTTAACATTGAACCATTTCTCATTCAAGGAAATAACATATAAAATGAACATTCCATTTAAACCCCATATGGCCGAATGCACAAAGTATTACCCAATTAATAATTCAACAAGTTCAACCTCATTTTAACGTCTACTTATTCAATACAACATGAAAACAACCTCTAATTCTAACACCTTGATACACGGCTTAGTGCCCGAACCACCTTAGAAGTTTGATTTTCTTGACATTGCCAAAAATGCATTTAACAATTAACTTAAACATATAAAAAGATTTAAACAACACTTCAAAACTTACCTCCAACTAGCAAAAGAAGGTGCCGAATTGCCTTAGTGTAAATTTCCCTTTTTCTTTCCTTTTGTTTCGGTTTTGCAAGAAGAAGAAGATGAACACTCTCTTCCAATTTCTTCTTTTATTCATCTTATTATTATTCATTTTATTTAGAATATTTTAATCATTTGTCAACATAATATTATAATTAATTTAAACTTAGTGGAGGGACATCATTACTTGACCGGCCACTTAATGCATATTGGGCATTTTGACATGCAAACCCAAGCTTTCATACTTTGAAATTATTTGGTCTTTACATATTTACCTAACATATTTTCTAAGTTTCTCAACTAAGTCCTTTCAAGTTAAATTCACATTCATAAGACTAAATTAAAACATCAAATTTTCACACATGCACTATCACACATAGAAGATATGCAAATAAAATTTTAAATAAATTTTATGACTCGGTTTTGTGGTCCCGAAACCACATTCTGACTAGGGTCAAATTACGGCTGTCACAACTCTCCCCCACTTAAAAATTTTCGTCCTCGAAAATCTTACCAGCGAATAAATTCGGATAATGTTCTTTCATAGAGTCTTCTAGCTCCCAAGTAGCCTCTTCTACTCCTTGTTTGACCCATAATACTTTTACTAAAGAAATCTTCTTATTCCGCAATTCTTTCACTTCCTGAGCTAAGATACGGATCGGTTCTTCTTCATAGCTCAAATTTGATTGAATCTCAATTTCAGATGGACTAACCACATGTGAAGGATCAGATCTATACTGTCTAAGCATCGATACATGGAATACATTATGAATCTTTGTGAGTTCAGGTGGAAGAACCAATCTATAAGCAACCGGCCCTATCTGTTCTGCTATCTCGTACGGTCCAATAAATCTTGGGCTCAATTTGCCCTTACGGCCAAATCAAAGTATTTTTTTCCAAGGTGAGACCTTCAAAAATACTTTATCTCCAATTTGATACTCAATATCTTTGCGTTTCAAATCCGCATATGATTTCTGACGATCCGATGCTGCTTTCAAACTATCACTAATCACTTTCACTTTTTCATCAACTTCTCTGATCAAATCAACCCCGTATATCTTATTTTCACTGAGTTCGGTCCAATACAATGGTGTGCGGCATTTACGACCGTATAAAGCCTCGTACAGTGCCATCTTGATACTTGATTGGAAACTATTGTTATATGCAAATTCAATCAAAGGTAAATATCGTTTCCACGAACCACTGAACTCGAGAATGCAACATCTCAACATATCTTCGAGTATCTGAATAACTCGTTTAGATTGACCATCTGTCTGGGGATGGAAAGCAGTGGTACAATGTAACTTAGTACCCAACGCTTCATGCAATTTTCTCCAGAATTGGGATGTAAATCTGGGGTCTCTATCAGAAACAATAGAAGTAGGTACTCTATGTAGTCGAACAATTTGAGAAACATATAATTCTGCCAATCTATCGAGTGAAAAATCCGTACGAATAGGGATAAAATGAGAAAACTTTGTCAATCTATCAACAATAACCCAGATTGAGTCCTTCTTGCTCTGCGTCAACTGTAAACCAGACACAAAGTCCATCGTTACTCGATCCCATTTCCACTCAGGTATCATGATCGGCTGTAGTAATCCCGAAGGCACCTGATGCTCCACTTTCACTTGTTGACATATCAAACATTTAGAAACAAAGTCGGAAATGTCTCTTTTCATACCATGCCACCAATATTGTCTTTTTAGATCGTTGTACATTTTCGTGCTACCAGGATGGACCGACATTCGGCTACAATGGGCCTCACTCAAAATCATCGAAGTAAGTTCTGAATTTCTCGGAACACATAGTCGACCTCTGAATCTTAAACAATCATTGTCATCAATTTGAAACTCTGAACCCGTATTCGAATCACATTGAGCTTGTTTAGCAACCAATTCATCATCGATTTTCTGTGCTTCACAAATTTGCCGTATTAACATTGGTTCTGCTTTTAATTCCGCTACTAGCATATCATCAGCGGAGATAGACAGATGTACATTCATTTCTCGAAGAGCAAATAGAGATTTTCGACTTAGGGCATCAGCCACCACGTTTGCCTTACCTGGATGATAATCAATGACAATTTCATAATCCTTTAATAATTCAAGCCACCATCGTTGTCTCAGATTCAAGTCTCTCCGAGTCATTAAATATTTTAGGCTTTTATGATCAGTATAAACATGACATTTCTCTCTAAACAGGTAATGACGCCAAATTTTAAGAGCAAACATAATTGCAGCTAGCTCGATATCATGAGTTGGATAATTTTTCTCGTGAGGCTTTAGTTGTCTCGAAGCATACGCAACAACTCTACCCTCCGTCAAAAGGGTCTTCAGCTGGTCAAAACTTGTTTGACACTTCTCTGACCACTCAAACATGACATCTTTCCGGAGTAGTTTCGTCAATGGTGTTGCAATCATCGAGAAACCTTTAACGAATCGTCGATAGTACCCAACGAGTCCTAGAAAGCTCTGAACTTCAGAAACATTCCACGGAGGTTTCCAATCAAGAATGGCTGGAATTTTGTTCGGATCAACTTTAATACCCGAAACGGATACAACATTCCCCAGAAAGCTGACTTCCCTTAACTAGAATTCACATTTACTAAATTTTACATACAACTGATTATCTCGCAAAATCTGAAGTACTAACCTCAAGTGTTCGGCGTGCTCGGACTCGTTGTGAGAATAAATCAGAATATCATCTATGAACACCACCACAAATCGATCTAAATACTGTCTAAATACCCGATTCATCAGATCCATGAAAACCACCAGGGCATTAGTGAGCCCAAATGGCATCACTAAAAACTCATAGTGTCCGTATCTCATTCTGAAAGCAGTCTTAGGAACGTCAGAATCTCTAACTCGCAACTGATAATAGCCAGATCGTAAATCAATCTTCGAAAACACGGAAGCTCCTTTCAACTGGTCAAATAAGTCATCTATCCGCGGCAACGAATATTTATTCTTTATCGTCACTTTATTGAGTTGACGATAATCAATACACATTCGCATAGTTCCATCTTTCTTTTTCACGAATAGTACTGGAGCACCCCAGGGTGAAAAGCTGGGTTGCGCAGAACCTCTGTCAGTCAACTCTTGCAATTGAGCTTTCAATTCTTTTAACTCAGTCGGTGCCATACAATACGGAGCAATCGAAATCGGTGTAGTACCCGAGACCAATTATATGCCAACCTTTACTTCTCTAACAGGTGGAAATCCCGATAATTCCTCAGGAAACACTTCTGGATACTCACAAACTACAGGCACAGTCTCGAGCCCTCGTTGCAATACCTTGCTATCCAAGACATATGCAAGATAAGTTCATAACCCTTTTTCACATATTTCTAAGCTAACACAGAAGATATCACTGCCGGTAACCCACTCAGATCACTAGACTCATCTTGAATCATTTCACCACTCAAACATCGCAAGTCTATAGTCTTTCGCTTGCAATTTACCACAGCGTCATGTTCGGTTAACCAGTCCATTCCAAGAATAATATCAAATTCGCCGAAGGGTAATAGCATCAGATCCACTGGAAAACAGAAATCTTTAATTATTAATGAACATCTCTTGCATACCTTATCAACTAACACATACCGACCCAAAGGGTTTGACACTCGTATCACCAACTTAGTAGACTCAACAGGTAGAGCCTTACTGGACACTAATGTTTCATATATGTAAGAATGAGTGGAACCAGGATCAATTAAAGCAAGCACACTAGTACTATAGAGAGTGAATGTACCAGTGATAACATCAGGGGAGGATGCCTCCTCTCGTGCACGAATGGCATAAGTTCTTGCAGGGGCACGAGTCTCAGATCGAACAGCCATATCAGAAGTCCCTCTCTGATTACCACTCCTGCCTCCTGTATTTCTTGGTGGTCTACCTCTAGTTGTTGCACCACTCGATCTCGCACCTTGCACTTTATTTTTCTCATCAGGTTCCATGCAATCTCGAACGTAATGATCCCGTGAACCGTATCTATAACAGGCTCTGTTAATAGACTTACCCCAACATTCACCTTCATGACGTCTTCCACGCTGTGGACATTCAGATTTTTCTTGCCGATTGTTGCCAACACTAGCAACTGAAGTAGCTCGAGAGTCCGTTGATGGTCGCTCCTTAATAGAAATTCCTACATTCATCTTTGATCTGTTAGTATTGTCTCTGAACCTCTTTGCAGCCGAGAAAAAAGGTTTATCCGCTGATCTTTTACGGAAGTCTCTAGTTTCAGATTCAGCTTTCTTTTTCTCCTTTCTAAGCTCTTCAGCCTTGCAAGCTCGTTCAACCAGTGTTACGAATTCTTTTATTTCTAGAATACCCACCAGTAGCTTTAAATCTTCATTCAATCCCTCTTCAAATCTTTTACACATGGCAACTTCATCAACTACACACTCCCGAGAATATCGACTGAGCCTTACAAACTCACTTTCATATTCGGATACTGTCAAACGGCCTTGTTTAAGCTCCAAAAATTCTTTGCGCTTTTGATCAATGAATCGTTGACTGATATACTTTTGTACGAAACTCCGTCTGAAAGAAGTCCCAAGTAACTCATTCCTTCGGAACAATTGAAATCAAGGTTCTCCACCAATAGTAGGCCGAATCTTGTAATAAGGATATGGCACACTTTAGACAATCATCGAGTGTGCAAGATAGCTCATCAAAAACACGGATAGTATTATCAAGCCAAAACTCATCCCTTTTAGCGTCATCAGTAGCTGTGGCTCGGAATTCCTCGGCCCCGCGCTTTCTAATCAAATCAACAGGAGGTTTACTCAGCCTCAAAGGATCAATAGTTGCTGGTATTATAGGCACCGGAGGAGGATTATTTAAATTCGAGAATTGTTGAGCAGCCGAGTTTGTTCGGACATATTGTGCAACCCACTCATTCATCATGGTAAAGAAGGCTTCCTTAGCCCCATCATCTTGATTACTCACAGATGGTTGAGGTTCAACAGGTGGTGTCCCTTGCGCGGGAGCAGGCGCTACATTCTCAATGTCATCCGCTAAGGCTCTCTCCGGAGTGGATACCATTTACTAATCAAAACAACAATTTCAAAAGTCAGAAGTCATCACACTATCATATACTAGCATTATGGCATGTATAGCTAGACTCACACGTGCTACGGTAGTCCTAGGATCGACTAAACAGTAGTTCTGGTACTAATAAAAATGTAACACCCAAGTATCTGTGTCCATTACTAGAGTAGGGTCATATAAACCTGAATACTTCAATCACGTGTCTTACGCTACCTATCATTAACAAAACACTATCAAAGTCTTTGAATTATCAATTCCAACTTAAAATCACTTCGCGCCATCACAATATTATCCACCCATATGAATCACATTTGGCATTCACATTTAAACATAGCATATATATATCATATTCAATGTTATCAATCCATGTATATATCACATTCGATTATAAAACATTCCCCTAAATATCACATTCGACTATAATAATAATAACATCACACAACTAAACCTTTTCTATTCATTTGGTGACTTTTCTCCTCTTAACCGAATACATATACATAAGATATATCTCAATCATATCACAAATATGAACTTATAAGTCAAGTTAATTAACACTACGGGATTTATATCTAAATCATTATCAAATCCATACATAGGACTTTAGCCATATTCGCATGGCTTTATATACATTGCTATCAAACAGCAAAACCTCCCAAAATATTATCCTATACATGCCATAATGTCTACTATAGTTTAAACAAAGGTACCAAAAAGGTTGTCAAAAGATACAATGACTTCGTGTCGCTTCCAAGCTTTCCCCAACAAGATGATCTATACAAAACTAATAAACACCAAGTGAGTTATTAACTCAGTAAGTCCTAAGAAATTTAAAAAATGTAATAATCAGATTATCTACAAAGTAAAATTTAATTCAATACTATTTGAATTCAACCATGATATCACAAGGAAATCTTATGTCACATACGTACCTTATGAAATTGGTATATACTTACCCGAATTCACTATGTACTCCTACACGAATTATTCACAAGTTTAAAATACCATCGTAAATGTCATATACAGATCATTAACGTATATGTAAATGACATAAAATGTCCAATTATTTAAATAAAGCACAAATCAAACCGCTCCATCTATCAAACAAATCTACAATCCATTTAGTATTATTTATCACTAATTTGTATCTTTGTTCAAATATATATATACTAGTTGAGCCGATTACATATCTCTTCTTTCTTTCTTCCAAAGCATTATATAATTAATACATAAAATTAGAATCCAATCCTATATCTAGTGTCCATGCACATTTCCTTTCTCCCAATTTAATGTTCAAATAAATTTTCCTTCACACAAGTAGTGCCCCATAATCGATATCGCACACTTAGTGCTCGATTTGAAAGTCTGCACACATAGTGCTCTTACTTATTCGCACACATAGTGCCATGTTTTCTCGCACACATAGTGCCGCATAGCCTTGCACACATAGTGCTGTATTTTCTTATCATAACTATCACATTATCATAGATAGATCAATATTTCCACACTCGATTATCAAAAACTCATACATACTATGGTTTCTTATCCAACTTATTTTGTATCATTTACGTACAATGTTAACTGTAACCTAAATTACTTAAAGACTTAACTTTTTAGTCAGATGAACAACTCCAATTGGCTACTCAACCACTTTTGCTTTCCCTTTTGCCGAATTTGTTTCCCATTGATCTTGAGCTCCAACTCCAACTAAGCAAATAAAATAACTCAATCATAGTAGCCCCCAGTTTATATTCATTCCTCATAGACACACACATAGATTCGGTATTCCAACTAATATTAACCAAGCCATAATGATATAACATTTAAATACTATCAAGCTCATATACTTCTAATTTCATAAGTTCAACATCTTAATGCCTATTGTAATCACTCAAATAATCTTAATTTAAATTCGGCAACACACATACCAAACTATTTTAGCTAAATTCTCCATAACACTTAAACTAAAATATGCACATTAAACTTATTATATTTTCATTATGCCTTTTACTCCTAGAACATAAAAATATCAGTCTTATTCCTTCTTCCATGTCTCGGTCAATTACTCAAATTACCTCATAAACATGAATTTTTTCATTTTAACTTATCTATCATGACTCGTTCGGCCTTAACATTGAACTATTTCTCATTCAAGGAAATAACAAATAAAATGAACATTCCATTTAAACCCCATATGGCCGAATGCACAAAGTATTACCCAACTAATAATTCAACAAGTTCAACCTCATTCTAACGTCTACTTATTCAATACAACATGAAAACAACCTCTAATTCTAACACCTTGATACATGGCTTAGTGCTCAAACCACCATAGAAGTTTGATTTTCTTGACATTGCCAAAAATACATTTAACAATTAACTTAAACATATAAAAGGATTCTAACAACACTTCAAAACTTACCTCCAACTAGCAAAAGAAGGTGTCGAATTGCCTTAGTGTAAATTTCCCTTCTTTTTTCCTTTTGTTTCGGTTTTGTAAGAAGAAGAAGATGAACACTCTCTTCCAATTTCTTCTTTTATTCATCTTATTATTATTATTTCATTTTATTTAGAATATTTTAATCATTTGTCAACATAATATTATAATTAATTTAAACTTAGTGGAGGGACATCATTACTTGGCCGGCCACTTAATGCATATTGGGCATTTTGACATGCAAACCCAAGCTTTCATACTTTGAAATTATTTGGTCCTTACATATTTACCTAACATATTTTTTAAGTTTCTCAACTAAGTCCTTTCAAGTGAAATTCACATTCATAAGACTAAATTAAAACCTCAAATTTTCACACATGCACTATCACACATAGAAGATATGCAAATAAAATTTTAAATAAGTTTTATGACTCGATTTTGTGGTCTCGAAATCACATTCCGACTAGGGTCAAATTAAGGCCGTCACATTGGAGCTGTGAGGGATTCAGAGTGGCCACATCATCTGCAAAGTTGGTTTTTCTAAGTTAGTTTATTTTTATTATTTTTATATTCTGATTTAATTTTGGGTTTTAAGTTGTAATAAGGCCGCTATTTAAATTTCTTTTTTTCCACTATGGTTTTATTTTCTGATTATATTTATACTATGTCGAAACTGCTAGTGTTAGGCTACGCGGGTTTTCAAAATTAATGAACGTTTACAAAGGCTCAACAAGCACAACAAATGGATAGCCTAAAGATTGATAAACCGGCTTTTCATTCAACCGTTGTTTTTACAAAGACCACCCTAATCACTTAAACCAACGAATGCATACTAAGTCGTAAGTCCATGTGACACGTCAGATCTAGCCATAACGTCTGGGCAGAGTTTGGAGTGTTACATTTAGTGGTATCAGAGCTAAGTTACAACAACTCGGCTGTGGAACGGATCTAAAAACGAGAATTTGTAAAGAAACACTGAATAAAGGTTTTCGAAAATCATTTTTTTAACTTGATTATAAATTATTTTCGAGAATGTTTCCAATATTTTCTCTTTACAAATAGATGATTTTAAAGATTAAAATCGGTTTTCTAAAATTAGGTTTTTTAGAAGGTGGCACACCGAATCTCTGGCCCAAGTCTATAAGTTTTCTGAGCCTTTCTGATTGTTTCTGAAATATCTGTTATATGCTTGTACAAAACCTTATCATGGTACTTTAGTTAGGGTAACACTGGAACTATAGAAACTCTGATAAGTAGACTGAGACTGTAGTTAAGCTACCACAAAAGGAAACAAACTCAAACTCTGAATTATTGTTATTCATAAGACATCTGTAATAAACACTTAAATATTAAACTGATACATAAAATTCTTAATTAGATAATACGGAATGAGTACACGAGCAGCTCGTGGAAGAGGCCATGGACGTGGCCGAGGTAATGCTCAGGCTGAATCTTCGTTTTCAGGACATGTGCCGGTAGCAGATGCACCGGTACCATCGGCAATAGAGGTAGAGTCTCATGATCGAGGTGCCAGGGACGATGCTTTGTCCCAGGCAATGCTTCGAGTTTTGGAAAGGGCTACTGGGGCAAGTACGGGAAATAGAATTCGGGGGTCTATTTCTGAGCGGCTCCGGGCCAATGGAGCAGAGATATTTAGGGGTGTATCTGGTATAGCTCCGAATGTGGCTGAGTATTGGTTAGAAGCCACAGAGCGGATTATGGATGATCTGGACTGCTCTGTGGAGCAGAAGCTGAAAGGAGCCATATCGTTAGTCAGGGATGAGGCTTATCAGTGTTGGCTCACAGTGAGAGATGGAACTCCTGCTGAAAGTGTGACTTGGGAGCTATTTAAGACAGCCTTCAAAGGAAAGTATGTTGGGGCTAGTTACGTGGACGCTCGTCGGAAAGAATTTCTGAACCTGGTCCAAGGCAATAAGTCAATGGTTGAGTATGAGTCTGAGTTTCTGAGACTGAGCCAGTATGCTTCTGAGATTGTCGCTACAAAGTATGAGCTAGCGTACCCTTCGAGGATGGTCTGAGAGATGAACTTAGGGTGCTGATTGCTCCACAGAGGGAGCGTAACTTCACCGCTTTAGTGGAGAAAGCTAAGATAGCTGAGGAAGTGAAGCACACAGAAAGAAAGAATCGTGAGAAAGATCAAAACTATTTTAGGAGAGATTCAGGACTTTCAAGTGGTATGAACAGGAATGTTAAGAGAGCAAGGGTAATGGAGCCAGTTCGAGCAGTACCGATGAATGCTGTTAGACCACAGGGTTGTAGGAATTGTGGGAAGATGCATATGGTCGAGTGTCAGAAACGTTCTGGTGCTTGTTTCCGATGCGGATCTATAGAGCATAGGGTTAAGGATTGTCCCCAGAAACCAGATCAGGTTCAAGTTTTAGAGCAAAGGGTCGCTCAACCAGTGAGGGATGGACCATAGTTTTCGAGAGGACGTGGGCAAGGAAGAGGTGGTAATGGAAACAGTTGAGGAAGAGGAGTGCCTGGCAAGGGTGCTGGATTTGCTGAGGCTCGTCAGCCGGCGTTAGTGTATGCAGCTCATCACCAAGAGGAGGGTGATGCACCTGACGTCATAACTGGTACGTTTCTGATTTCCAGTATACCGTACACTGTGTTGATAGATGTTGGATCTACCCATTCATATCGTTGGGTGTGCGTTCTGAGGAGACCGTGAGTGGGGTATCTGTACTAAGTCCTTTGGGTCACTCGATTAGGGTAGATAAACTGTATAGAGATGTGCCTATAGAAACTCAATGAAAAGTTTTCTCTGGAGATTTGTAAGCCAATTAGAAACTGAGGATCTGACAATGGATAAAATTAGAACCGTCAAAGATTTTCAAGATGTTTTTCCAGAGGAGCTTCCGAGTTTGCCCCTAAACTGAGAGGTTGAGTTTTGAATCGACTTGTTGCCTAGAATGGCACCGGTGTCCATTGCACCTTATAGGATGGCACCGAAGGAGTTGGTGGAGCTGAAAGCCTAAATTCAAGAGTTATTGGATAGAGGCTTCATTAGACCAAGTGTGTCTTTGAGGAGAGCACCAGTGTTGTTCGTAAAGTAGAAAGATGGGTCAATGCGGATGTGCATCGATTATCGGTAGTGAAACAAACTGACGATTAAGAACAAGTACCCACTACCGAGAATCGATGATTTATTCGACCAACTTAAAGGAGCTTCAGTATTTTCCAAGATTGACCTTCGATCTGGGTATCATCAATTGAGGGTTAAGGAGGTGGATATTCACAAGACGGCATTCGGAACTAGGTATGGTCACATGAGTTCTTGGTTATGCCATTTGGGTTGACGAACGCACCTGCAGTATTTATGGATCTGATGAATCGAGTGTTCCAGCCATACTTGGATCAATTCGTGGTCGTCTTTATCGACGATATTCTGGTTTATTCTGAAACTAAGGAGAAACATGATGAGCACCTTCGTATTGTGCTGTAAGTGTTGAGGGAGAAGGAGCTTTATGCGAAATTCAGTAAGCGTGAGTTCTGGTTGAGAGAGGTAACTTTCTTGGGGCATGTTGTCTCTGTTGAAAGGATCAAGGTGGACCCTCAAAAGATTGAAGCGATTCTGGAATGGAAGCCACCGAGGTCAATGTCGAAAATTTGAAGTTTTCTGGGTTTAGCTGGGTGCTATAGAAGGTTTGTGGAAGGATTTTCTGTGATGGCAGTTCCTTTGACAAAGCTTATAAGGAAGGGAGTACCGTTTGTTTGGACTGGGAAACAACAGGAGTCTTTTGAGAAGCTGAAGAAAGTTCTGACCAAGGCACCTGTTCTGATTCAGCCGGAGTCTGGAAAATATTTTACCGTATGCAGTGATGCATCACATGTAGGGTTGGGCTGTGTGCTGATGAAAGAGGGTAAAGTGGTTGCTTATGCATCGCGACAGCTTAAACCACCTGAAGTTAACTATCTTACTCATGATTTGGAGTTGGCAGTGGTAATCTTTGTGCTTAAGATTTGGAGACATTACCTGTACGGAGAAAGGTGTATTATATACATAGATCATAAGAGTCTTAAGTACTTGCTGACTCAGAAGGACATGAACCTTAGGCAGCGGAGATGGATAGAGTTGCTTAAAGATTATGACTGCGCGATTGAGTATCACCCAGGCAAAGCTAATGTGGTGGCTGATGCCCTAAGTCGTAGAACTGTATCTGATCTAAGAGGCATGTTTGCTCGTTTGAGTCTATATGATGACGGTAGTCTGTTAGCAGAACTGCAAGTTAGGCCAACCTGGGTGGATGAGATTAAAGAAAAACAGTCGAGGGATGAGTCACTGGTTTCTTGATTCCGACAGGTTAAGAATGGGGATACTTCTGAGTTCAGACTGAACAGTGAGGGAGTTCTGTGTTACAGAGGTAGAGTTTGTATTCCGAAGGACTCTGACTTGAGGCAAGCAATTCTGAAAGAAGCTTATGGAAGTCTGTGTGCTATGCATCCTGGAGGGAGTAAAATGTATCGCGACTTAAAGGAGTTGTATTAGTGGCCTGGATTGAAGCGAGAGGTAACGAAAGTTGTGGGAAAATGTCTGACTTGTCAGCAAGTGAAAGCTGAACATAAATTACCTTCCAGACTTTTGCAGCCAGTGAAAGTACCACTTTGGAAGTGGGAGAGGGCAACCATGGATTTTGTGAGTGGGTTACCCTTGACACCTTCGAAGAAGGACTCGATTTGGGTAATTGTGGATAGGTTGACCAAATCTGCTCATTTCATACCTGTCCGCACTGATTATTCACTTCAGAAGTTAGCCAAATTGTATGTGGCGGAAATAGTGCGACTTCACGGAGTGCCAGTGTCAATTATTTCTGATCGAGATCCTAGATTCACATCTCGATTTTGGCAAAATTTGCATGAGGCGTTGGGTACGCGGTTGAACTTTAGTACAGCCTTTCATCCTCAGACTGATGGTCAGTCAGAAAGGGTTATTCAGATTCTGGAAGACATGTTGAGGGGATGCGTTATCGACTTTCGAGGCAGTTGGGAGGATTACTTACCGTTGGCAGCGTTTGCATACAACAATAGTTATCAGGCAAGTATTTGAATGGCTCCTTATGAGGCACTATATGAGCGAAGATGTCGTACACCTAGTTGTTGGACTGAGTTGGGTGAATGACAGGTTCTTGGACCTGAGTTGGTGGCAGATACTGAGGATAAGGTCAAGTTGATTAGAGATCGGTTGAAGGAAGCATCTGATAGACAGAAGTCATATGCAAATTTGAAGCGCAAGGAAATTGAGTACTCTGTGGGTGATATGGTCTTCTTGAAGGTTTCAACTTGGAAGAAAATATTAAGGTTTGGGAGGAAAGGCAAGTTAAGTCCGCTGTAAAACCCCAAACCCGGCCTAGACATTATGACCGGATCCGGTGCGCCACATCAATGCGTTCAAAACATTCCGTTTTACTTAGTTTGGAGAACTTAGTTGGGGTTGTAAGAGATACTTTTTTAAAGCAGGTTAAGGTGAATAGAAGCTGTGCACCAGGTAGGAAACCAGGAAGAAGAGGAGGTGAGTCCGTCGGACTGCTTAAGTACCAAGCTCCCTTCGGTTCCAATCCTAGACATGCACACCATTGCCACACCTTAACGACTCGTATAATTTTGAGAAAACCGTCTGGTTGTTTCTATCTTAAGAAAAGGATTAAGTTTGAAAACGTTTGCTTAGCGGAAGTCTTACTTGTAATCGTGTTATTTTGAAATCCCTTGATGTTTTTGAAAACGCGTCCTAAAGCTAATCCATTTTCCTTAGTTATCATAGTTTTTTTCATCAAAATAAAATAAAATAATAAAAGTAAAACAAAACCATAAAAAATAATTAAAAGGCCTTACTACACTTAAAACCCAAAACCATAAATGAAATTAAAAGGACGTCCAGTTCACCAGAAAGAAACCAGGTTCGTAGAAACATGTGGCCAGTCCAAATCCCTCACAGCTCCAAGCCCACTATGGTTGAGGATTACCTGCGAGGGTGAAAATAAGGGGTGAGTTTTGGAAAACTCAGTGTGTAATTCAACCCAACCATAGCCTAAATCAGTTCAAACCACAGAGACAGAATAAGTTGGCCTCAGCCCAGAACAGATATCAGAATAAAGCCCGTAGGCCCAGAACAGACCAGAACAGATATATCATGCTTATGCAGAAACCCAACCATATTCAACCACATACACCCCCATACCATCCTTTCACCATGTGGGGAGACTACTCGACCCACCCAACTGCTACACGCCACAGAAATATGCAGCATGGCTGCCAGATACAGAAAATGTGACAGAGTCACCAGATACAGATATTTTGTGGCAGTGCCACCAGAACAGATATACGTGGCAGGGCCACCAGAATAGATAATTTGTGGCATAGCCACCAGGACGCTTCCTCCATAATATAACCCATGTCCCCATGCAACAGATATACATTCATGGCATGCATCATACAGATTTAATTCATCATGCTTTTCAGACAAAATTAACCCTAGGGGTATAGAGGTCATTTTGCATACATAGGGGTATAATGGTAATTTTGCATACATAGCGGTACTCTAGTACATCTAACTATTTCTAAGGTTTTCATGCATATCGTAGCCATTACGTTTAGCCAGAAACACTTACCGAGTGTTCTTACCGAATTGGGCCCGTTGGCCCATTAACCTAGTTTTGGCCCATTAAGCCCAAAATATCAAAACGCACGAAATCGCGCGTACTGCAGTTTTATCACTTCCAATTACCAGGAATACATCTCACGAGCATTCGCACACTCGCAAGCGCCCAAAATACCAGTTTTTCGGTATTTCGGCTTTTCAGCTTTTGCCGATCTAGCCTATGAAAGGGTGTCAGTTACACACCTATTTTTGGGATTTCCTCGTCGAGATCTACACCCAAACTGCCTACAATTGAATCACTTACTATTACTCCAAATATCAAAAATACAATTGAGTATCTAGTCCCTTACCACATTCGGCCAAACATGCCAAAAACCCTTATTGCTCTTACCTTACTGTCGAAAGATGGTTAACTCCAAAGATCCGATCGTTCCACCTGTCCAAGCCCTTGATCAACCACCTCTAAATCGCGCTATTACCAAAACAAAATAGTTATTACGACCGCTCAGGGTTACAAGTCCAAATCGACAACCTCCCTAACTTTTAGGGATTTCGGCTTTTCCTAAAATATGTAAGAAGACTAAGTTTTGGCGAAGACTTACCACCGATTCCTTAGTGAATGATTCCAATGAGTTTCCCAATCGATCCCGCTATAGATCTAAGCCCTCAGATGATAACAAAAGTCGAGCTTTCAGTGACTTTAGTATTCGGCCAAGTCCCTTTTAATGTGGGGTTTTCGGCTTTTTGCAACTTGTGTTTAGAAAGGTAAAACGAGAGGGTTTTGCTATGGTCTTGCCGTTAAAACTTTAGGTTTTAGAGGGCTGGTGAATCAGCCACAAATGATGAAGAGAAGAGATGTGGTTTTGGTTATAAGAAATCGGCACAAAAAGAAACAAGCTTTCAGGATTTCGACTTTTTATGGCCAAAGGCTATGAAGGTTTTGAAACGTCTGAAGGGAAGGATGGAGATGAATAGAATAATGGAAGGATTCGGCTTTGGGGAAAGAAGAAGGAAGATAGATGGAGAGAAAAAGAAAAGAAAAGAAAGGAAGAGAAGGAAGAATGGTCAGAAAAGAAAAAAATGGCACAACACTCCCAAATGCCGAATTTATACCTAGCTTTTGACCTACCCGAAATTTACCCCCTAAAGAAACCCTTGGCCGGCCACCTCTTGTTCCTTGATCAGCTCCTAGATTTCCTCCCTTATCTGCTCCTAAATCCTATCCCTTATCAGCTCCTAAATCCTCTCCTGACAGACTTTCACTTCAGTTCCATTACTTACCTTTTCCATTCATAAAAATTAATCCCTTATTTGCTGTCATTGTGACTTGAACCTGGGTCCTCCCAATCATCCACACGCCACTTATAGCATTCCCAGTGGCGTCACTTAGCCACTTTGCCACATGCTTCCTTGTGATTTATTTTACACAATTAATACCTAAAAGCCTAATTAACCAGAACCCCTTTTCTCTTATGGAATTAAAATTAATTAAAACTATCGGGTTTTATCCTAAGCTTGGGCCTTCTAGAGGCCCACCAACATGATTAATCCTACACATAACAAACAGAACACAGAATTTTAAATTTTACAACTTTAACAGAATTCCCGAAAATTGGGGCGTTACAACTCTACCCTCCTTAAAGAAATTTCGTCCTTGAAATTTACCTGATCCGAACAGATGAGGGTATTGTTGTTGATTGCCTCCTCTGGCTCCCAAGTAGCTTCTTCTCTGCCATGGTTACGCCAAAGCACTTTCACTAATGGTACCGATTTCCTCCTCAGAACCTTAACGTCTCGATCCAATATTTGTACAGGCTCCTCCTCAAAGGTCAAATCAGTTTGCACCTCAATTTCTGCACCGGCACGACATGAGTAGGGTCAGAACGATAACGCCTTAACATGGAGCCGTGAAAAACATCGTGAATCCTATCTAGCTCTGGAGGCAATTCCAACTGATAAGCCACTGGGCCTACTCGCTTCAAAACCCGATAAGGCCCAATGAACCGCGGACTCAACTTGCCCTTCTTGCCAAACCTTAGTACCTTCTTCCAAGGTGAAACCTTCAAGAAGACCATATCGCCCATTGAGTATTCAATCTCCTTACGCTTCAGATCTGCATACGACTTTTGCCTATCAGACGCTTCCTTTAATCGATCTCTAATTAACTTGACCTTATCCTCAGTATCTGCCACCAACTCAGGTCCAAGAACTTGTCGCTCCCCCAGTTCAGTCCAACAACT
This sequence comes from Gossypium hirsutum, assembly GCF_007990345.1. NCBI lineage: Eukaryota > Viridiplantae > Streptophyta > Magnoliopsida > Malvales > Malvaceae > Gossypium > Gossypium hirsutum. The sequence continues at coordinate 39,908,180 of NC_053426.1, read as the reverse complement.
AGGTGTTCGACACCTTCGCCCATACAGTGCTTCATAAGGTGCCATTCGAATACTCGACTGATAACTATTGTTGTATGCAAACTCTGCCAAAGGCAAGTAATCCTCCCAACTACCTCGGAAATCAATAACACATCCCCTCAACATGTCTTCCAGAATCTGAATAACTCTTTCCGATTGACCATCAGTTTGGGGATGGAAAGCCGTACTAAAGTTCAATCGCATTCCCAACGCCTCATGCAACTTTTGCCAAAACCGAGATGTGAATCTAGGATCCCTATCAGAGATAATCGAAACTGGAACTCCATGCAGTCGCAAAATCTCTGCCACATACAACTTGGCTAACTTCTGAAGAGAAAAGTCTGTGCGAATAGGTATAAAATGAGCCGACTTGGTCAACCTATCCACAATCACCCATATCGAGTCTTTCTTCGATAGTGTCAAGGGTAGCCCACTCACAAAGTCCATGGTTACCCTCTCCCACTTCCAAAGTGGTATTTTTACTAGCTGCAATAATCCAGAAGGTAACCGATGCTCAGCTTTCACTTGCTGGCATGTCAGACATTTCCCCACAAATTTCGTTACCTCTCGCTTAAGTCCAGGCCACCAATACAGTTCTCGTAAGTCATGGTACAACTTATTCCCTCCAGGATGCATGGCACAAAGTCTCCCATGAACTTCCTTCAAAATTGACTGTCTCAAGTCAGAGTCCTTCGGAACACAAATTCTTCCTCGGAAACACAGAACCCCTTCATCATTTATCCCAAACTCAGAAGTTTCCCCTTCCTTAACTTGTTGAAAACAAGGGACCAAAGACTCATCTTTCAACTGCTTCTCTTTAATCTGATCCACCCAGGTTGGCCTTACTTGCAATTCAGCCAACAGACTTCCATCGTCAAGCAGACTTAGATGAGCAAACATTGCTCTAAGCTCAGATACAGCTCTACGACTTAGAGTATCGGCCACCACATTAGCCTTGCCTGGGTGATATTCGATTGAACAATCATAATCTTTAAGCAACTCGATCCATCTCCTTTACCTAAGGTTCAGTTCCTTCTGAGTCAGCAAATACTTGAGACTCTTATGATCTGTGTATATAATACACCTTTCCCCATACAAGTAGTGTCTCCAAATTTTAAGCGCAAAGATCACTGCTGCTAACTCCAAATCATGAGTAGGATAGTTCCCTTCGTGAGGCTTAAGTTGTCGAGACGCATAAGCAACTACCTTACCCTCTTGCATCAACACACAACCCAAACCTACGTGTGATGCATCACTGTACACAGTAAAATCTTTTCCAGACTCTGGTTGAATTAGCACAGTTGCTTCAGTCAGAACTTTCTTCAACCTCTCAAAAGCTTCTAGCTGCTTCTCCGTCCAAACAAATGGTACTCCTTTCCTTATAAGTTTTATGAGAGGTGCTGCCATCACCGAAAAACCTTCCACAAACCTTCTGTAGTAACCTACCAATCCTAGGAAACTTCGAATTTCTGAAACCGACCTAGGTGGCTTCCATTCCAAAATTGCTTCAATCTTTCGAGGATCCACTCTAATCCCCTCTGCAGAGACCACATGCCCCAAAAAGGTTACCTCCCTCAACCAGAACTCACACTTGCTGAACTTCGCATAAAGTTCTTTCTCTCTTAACACTTGTAACACAGTGCGGAGATGCTCATCATGTTTTGCTTCGGTCTCAGAATATACCAGAATATCATCAATAAAGACGACCACGAACCGATCCAGAAATGGTTGGAACAGACGATTCATCAGATCCATAAACGCTGCAGGAGCGTTTGTTAGTCCAAATGGCATAACCAGAAACTCATGATGACCATAACTAGTCCTGAATGCTGTCTTATGAATATCTGCCTCCTTGACCCTTAACTGATGATACCCAGATCGAAGATCGATCTTGGAAAATACCGAAGCTCCTTTAAGTTGGTCGAATAGATCGTCAATCCTTGGCAGAGGGTACTTATTCTTAATCGTCAGTTTGTTGAACTGGCGATAATCAATGCACATGCGCATCGTCCCATCCTTCTTCTTCACGAATAGCACCGGTGCTCCCCATGGAGACACACTTGGCCTAATAAAGCCCCTATCCAACAATTCTTGAATTTGTGCCTTTAACTCCACTAACTCCTTCGGTGCCATCCTATATGGTGCAATGGACACTGGTGCTGTCCCAGGCAACAGGTCGATTCCAAATTCGACTTCTCGGTTTGGAGGCAATCCCGGAAGCTCCTCCAGAAAGACATCTTGGAACTCTTTTACAGTTCTAACCTTATCCACTGCCAGCCCCTCTACATCTGTTTGACTTACAAATGCCAAATAGGCCTCACAACCTTTCCAAATCCACTTTTCAGCCCTCAATGTCGATATCACATTAGACAAATAGTCCCTTCGCTCACCTATCACCATAACCTCATCCCCTTCCGTGGTCCTTAGCACCATTCGCTTAGCAGTACAGTCCAGAGTCACCTTATGCTTAACAAGCCAGTCCATTCCCAGAATGATGTCAAATTCTCCAAACGGCAACTCCATTAGATCGCCAGGAAAGATCCTACCTTGAGTTTCTAAGGGTACATCCTTATACAGCTTGTCTACCCTAACCGAGTGACCCAAAGGACTTAACATAGATACCCCACTCACTATCTCCCCAGAATGCACTCCCAAAAACCCAGATATGGCACATGCAACATAAGAATGAGTAGATCCAATATCCACCAAGGCAGTATACGGCATATTAGAAACTAAAAACGTACCAGTTATGACATCAGGTGCGTCACCCTCCTCTCGAAGACGAGCTGCATACACCAACGCTGGCTGCCGAGCCTCAGCATTTTCAGCTCCCCTGCCAGTCGCCCCTCGACCTCGACCATTTCCATTCCCATTTCTGCCCCTACCTTGTCCACGTCCTCTCGATGGTTGTGGTCCACCTCTCATGGGTTGAACAACCCATCTATACAGCAACCTGAGCCTGATCAGCTCTCTGTGGACAGTCCTTAACTCTATGCTCCATAGATCCGCATCGGAAACAAGCACCAAAACGTTTCCTACACTCACCCAGGTGTACCTTACCACAATCCCCACAGATTGGCGGTCTAACCACATTTATCGGAATGGCTCGAACTGGCTCCTCCACTCTCGCCCTTTTGGCATTCTTGTTTGCTCCACCCGAAGGTCCTGAATCCCTCCGAAAACGGTTCTGATCTTTCTCACGGTTCTGCCTCTCAGTACGCTTTACCTTCTCAGCGATCTTAGCTTTTTCCACCAGAACCGCGAAGTCACGCTCCCTCTGCGGAGCAATCAGCACCTTAAGGTCATCTCTGAGTCCATCCTCAAAGCGAACGCTACGCTCATACTCCGTAGCAACTATTCCCACAGCATACCTACTCAGCCTCAGAAATTCAGCCTCGTACTCAGCAACAGTTTTGCCTCCTTGGACCAGATTCAGGAATTCTTTCCTACGGGCGTCCACATAACTTGCCCCGACGTACTTTCCTTTAAAGGCTGTCTTAAACAGCTCCCAAGTAACCCTATCAGCTGGGGTTCCATCCCTCACGGTGAGCCACCACTGATAAGCCTCATCTCGCAGCAACGATACGGCCCCCTTCAGCTTCTGCTCCACAGAACAGTCCAAGTCATCCATAATTCGTTCCGTGGCCTCCAACCAATATTCCGCCACATTCGGGGCTACACCAGATACACCCCTAAAGATCTCTGCTCTGTTAGCCCGGAGTCATTCATAAATTGATCCTCGAATTCCGTTGCCCGAACTTGCCCCGGCAACCCTTTCCAGAACTCGAAGCATTGCCTGCGACAGGGCGTCATCCCCGGCACCATGATCATGAGATTCCACTTCCGTTGCCGAAGGTACCGGTGCTTCTACCGCTGGCATATGTCCTGAAGACGAAGATCCCGCTCGAGCTCTTCCTCGGCCTCGTCCACGGCCTCTACCTCGAGCTACTCGTGTACTCATATCGTATTATCTGATTACGAATTTTATGCATTAATTTTAGCATTCCAGTGATTATTACAGATGTTTTATGATTCAAACAGTAATTCAGAGATGGTTTTTGTAGAATCGACGTCTAGCTACAGTTTCAGTCTTTTAGCAAGCTTTTCTAGGGTTTCAGTAGCATCCTATCTAGAGTATTCTAGTAAAGTTTTAGTACAGACAGATAATTCAGAATATATTCAGAAAAATTCAGAATACTTACAGGCTTGGGCTGGAGATTCAGAATGCCACCTTCAGAAGTCCAGATTTAAAAACCGTTTTTTTTTTGAAAATCTTCGTTTTTGTAAACCCATTCCACAGCCGAGTTGTTGCAACCTGGCTCTGATACCACTAAATGTAACACCCCAAACCCGGCCTAGACGTTATGACCGGATCCGGTGCGCCACATCAATGCGTTCAAAATGTTCCATTTTACTTAGTTTGAAGAACTTAGTTGGGGTTGTAAAAGATACTTTTTTAAAGTAGGTTAAGGTGAATAGAAGCTGTGCACCAGGTAGGAAACCAGGAAGAAGAAAAGGTGAGTCCGTCGGACTGCTTAAGTACCAAGCTCCCTTCGGTTCCAATCCTAGACATGTACACCACCATTGCCACACCTTAACAACTCGTATAATTTTGAGAAAACCGTCTGGTTGTGTTTATCATAAGAAAAGGATTAAGTTTGACAACATTTGCTTAGCGGAAGTCTTACTTGTAATCGTGTTATTTTGAAATCCCTTGATGTTTTTGAAAACGCGTCCTAAAGCTAATCCATTTTCCTTAGTTATCATAGTTTTTTTCATCAAAATAAAATAAAATAATAAAAGTAAAACAAAACCATAAAAAAAAATTAAAAGGCCTTACTACACTTAAAACCCAAAACCATAAATGAAATTAAAAGGACGTCCAGTTCACCAGAAAGAAACCAGGTTCGTAGAAACATGTGGCCAGTCCAAATCCCTCACAGCTCCAAGCCCACTATGGTTGAGGATTACCTGCGAGGGTGAAAATAAGGGGTGAGTTTTGGAAAACTCAGTGTGTAATTCAACCCAACCATAGCCTAAATCAGTTCAAACTACAGAGACAGAATAAGTTGGCCTCAGCCCAGAACAGATATCGGAATAAAGCCCGTAAGCCCAGAACAGACCAGAACAGATATATCATGCTTAAGCAGAAACCCAACCATATCCAACCACATACACCCCCATACCATCCTTTCACCATGTGGGGAGACTACTCGACCCACCCAACCGCTACACGCCACAGAAATATGCAGCATGGCTGCCAGATACAGAAAATGTGACAGAGTCACCAGATACAGATATTTTGTGGCAGTGCCACCAGAACAGATATACGTGGCAGGGCCACCAGAATAGATAATTTGTGGCATAGCCACCAGGACGCTTCCTCCATAATATAACCCATGTCCCCATGCAACAGATATACATTCATGGCATGCATCATACAGATTTAATTCATCATGCTTTTCAGACAAAATTAACCCTAGGGGTATAGAGGTCATTTTGCATACATAGGGGTACTCTAGTACATCTAACTATTTCTAAGGTTTTCATGCATATCGTAGCCATTACGTTTAGCCAAAAACACTTACCGAGTGTTCTTACCGAATTGGGCCCGTTGGCCCATTAACCTAGTTTTGGCCCATTAAGCCCAAAATATCAAAACGCACGAAATCACGCGTACTGCAGTTTTATCACTTCTGATTACCAGTAATAATTACCCATACGTCTCACGAGCATTCGCACACTCGCAAGCGCCCAAAATACCAGTTTTTCGGTATTTTGGCTTTTCAGCTTTTGTCGATCTAGCCTATGAAAGGGTGTCAGTTACACACCTGTTTTCGGGATTTCCTCATCGAGATCTACACCCAAACTGCCTACAATTGAATCACTTACTATTACTCCAAATATCAAAAATACAATTGAGTATCTAGTCCCTTACCACATTCGGCCAAACATGCCAAAAACCCTTATTGCTCTTACCTTACTGCCGAAAGATGGTTAACTCCAAAGATCCGATCGTTCCACCTGTCCAAGCCCTTGATCAACTGCCTCTAAATCACGCTATTACCAAAACAAAATAGTTATTACGACCCCTCAGGGTTACAAGTCCAAATCGACAACCTCCCTAACTTTTAGGGATTTCGGCTTTTTCTAAAATATGTAAGAAGACTAAGTTTTGGCGAAGACTTACCACCGATTCCTTAGTAAATGATTCCAATGAGTTTCCCACTCGATCCCGCTGTAGATCTAAGACCTCAGATGATAACAAAAGTCGAGCTTTCAGTGACTTTAGTATTCGGCCAAGTCCCTTTTAATGTGGGGTTTTCGGCTTTTTGCAACTTGTGTTTAGAAAGGTAAAACGAGAGAGTTTTGTTATGGTCTTGTCGTTAAAACTTTAGGTTTTAGAGGGCTGGTGAATCGGCCACAAATGATGAAGAGAAGAGATGTGGTTTTGGTTATAAGAAATCGGCACAAAAAGAAACAAGCTTTCGGGATTTCAGCTTTTTATGGCCAAAGGCTATGAAGGTTTTGAAACGTCTGAAGGGAAGGATGGAGATGAATAGAATAACGGAAGGATTCGGCTTTGGGGAAAGAAGAAGGAAGATAGATGGAGAGAAAAAGAAAAGAAAAGAAATGAAGAGAAGGAAGAATGGTCAGAAAAGAAAAAAAACGGCACAACACTCCCAAATGCCGAATTTATACCTAGCTTTTGACCTACCCGAAATTTACCCCCTAAAGAAACCCTTGGCCGGCCACCTCTTGTTCCTTGATCAGCTCCTAGATTTCCTCCCTTATCTGCTCCTAAATCCTATCCCTTATCAGCTCCTAAATCCTCTCCTGACAGACTTTCACTTCAGTTCCATTACTTACCTTTTCCATTCATAAAAATTAATCCCTTATTTGCTGTCATTGTGACTTGAACCTGGGTCCTCCCAATCATCCACACGCCACTTATAGCATTCCCAGTGGCGTCACTTAGCCACTTTACCACATGCTTCCTTGTGATTTATTTTACACAATTAATACCTAAAAGCCCAATTAACCAGAACCCCTTTTCTCTTATGGAATTAAAATTAATTAAAACTATCGGGTTTTATCCTAAGCTTGGGCCTTCTAGAGGCCCACCAACATGATTAATCCTACACATAACAAACAGAACACAGAATTTTAAAATTTACAACTTTTACAGAATTCCCGAAAATTGGGGCGTTACATCCGCGGTTCATTGGGCCTTATCGGATTCTTAAGCGAGTGGTGTAATACCCCTACCCGTATTCATTGCCGGAATAGGGTACGAGGCATTACCGGAGTTTACGAATTAAATTTTTTTTATATTCAATATAGCCCCTTTATAAATATCTAACCTTCCCTGCAATTTTAAATCAAGAGCAATCCACATCAACCAAATCAATTCAACATATTTTCAAGATAAATTCATGCATATTTATAAGATAACGTCATCACATATCTAAAACCAGGTTTGCTAACCATACTAATGGCTAACTTTACATTCATTTCACGTTAACATTTACTTTGTTAGCTTATACATGCTATTGATTTCCAAAATAAAGTTTCTTTATATACCGAAATCCTGAGGTTGACAGTGCGATGTGTCTCCGACCAAATCCGACCTCCGATCTCTTAACACTACAAAACAGGGAAAAAGGAAACGGGGTAAGCACTTTGTACTTAGTAAGCTCATGTAACAAGAGTTATACTTACCAAATATTTTCAATACAATATAATAAACATTCGTGTATCCATTCAATGCATTATTACCCTAACATGCACAAACTCAACATTCAAGTTAGTACAATAATTTCCATGTATCAATAATATATATACCATGATTGATGAGCTCGTCAATACCATGATTTCCATTTCCTTGTTATTTTTTCATATTTATCCCGTTGAATTTATTGGAATTTTGATGGATTTTCAGAGGTACACATTTATTGTACAATTCCGAGTCCATCAATTCATATTCATGTGCGCACATATCCATTTCAGAGAGCACACTTCCGCGAACCTCAACCTTGCAGCGGGATTACCAGTCCAGGCTAAATCCCCTGCAACGAAAATTACTCTAATGAGCTTGGATCTGAATTACCAGTCCAGGCTAAATTCAGACCCTAATTCGGATTACCCGTCCGGGCTAAATCCATTTTACACATATTCTTCGGGAGGGCTATATCAGGATAGGATCACCCGTCCGGGCTTGATCCTTTTTACTGTCAATTCCTTTTCAGAGATCCATCGAATTTTCCTTTCATTCAAACGGGATTTCTTCTCATTTTATCAAATATATCAATGTTTTATTAATTTTCATATAATGAACATTCAAATCATATTCACATCAATAACATACAATCTCAAGCATTTAAGAATATAATTCAAGTTACACGAACTTACCTTGATACTTGTTTGTAAACAATAAAAATCTACTAATCCCGAACTTTTTCCTTTCCTCGATCTAGCTTCATATTTGAATCTTCTAGATCTAAATAAATAAATTTAATTATCAATTTAATACATTTAATATTCATATGCAACATTCTCTAAAATTCAACTATTATTTATAGTTCATTCAAAGCTATCTACTTGAGTCATAGTCACTAAATTATTTTTATCTTAAGATACAGAACTCCAAATTAGAATCCAATAATTTTCCCTGAAACTAGACTCACATATCTTCTTACCATAAAATTTTCAGAATTTTTAGTTTAGCCAATCAGTACAGTTTATTCTTTAAAGTCACCCCTATTCTGCTATAGACAGTTCTGACCCTTCTTCATTTAAAATTAATTATCTATTCATACAGAATTCAAATGATGTTTAAATACACTCATTAAGGATTCTATACATATAAATTTAAGCCCATAATTTTTTTTCTTAAATTTTTTTATGATTTTTCGAAGTCAGAACAGGGGAACCCGGATTCATTCTGACCGTGTCTCACAAAATTGATTATATCTCAAACTTTACAAATCCATTGCTTACACTATTTCTTCTATGAGAAACTACACTCAATAAGATTTAATGCCATATTTTTTTCATCTTCTAATTCGGTTTCTACAATTTATGGTGATTTTTCAAAGTTAGTCTACTGCTGCTGTCTAAACTGTTTTGTGCAAGCTGTTTATTACCATTTTTCCCCTAAGCTTTTAATAAATGATAATTTCGTCCCTACTCAATTAGCCTCTCAATTGAGCTGATTTTTCTCAATTAACATTTTATTCTATCACCTTAAACTAGTTTACAACCTTTAGGAATCAGAATTTCAACAATAGACTTTAATTCCAAGCATTTTCACAATTAGGTCCTAAAAATCAATTTCTATTGAAATTACCTAATAAAATCATCTCATAAACAAATTAAAGCTTTAATTTCATTCTATTTCATCATAAACTTACAGCACTCAACCATGGTGACTTTCAATTTCATCCATGAAATCAAAAACTAATGAATTTAATAATAGGACCTAGTTGTAAAAGTCTTAAAAACACAAAAATTACAAGAAAAAGGCAAGGATTAACTCACTTGGTGCAAAAATTATGAAATATCAGCTTAGAGAACCCTCCTATGGCATTTTTAGCTACTGGAATTGAAGAGAAATGAAGAGAAATCTAGATATTTCCTATTTAGTCCTAGCTTTATTTAGTTAATTTTGCAATATTCCAATTTTACCCTTAATTTATCAATTTTTCTGCTGATTTCATACCCTTGCCGTCCAGCCCAAATAAATTTTGGGTCTAATTTCCTTTTAAATCCTTTCTCATTAGACTCTTAAGCTATTTAATCATTCTAGCAACTTTTACACCTATTACAATTTAGTCCTTTTCATTTAATTGACTACCCAAACATTAAAATTTCCTAACGAAATTTTAATACCACATTAATAACATTTCATAAATATTTATAAAATTATTTTCGACTCTGTTTTACAAGATAGAGCTCTCGATATCTTGTTTTTACCCAATTCCTTCAATAATTTCTTTTTCTATCTAATCACTAAATTGGTAAAATTTTTCTATCAATATTTTCATACGATTTTCCTATCATATCAATTTTCAAGAAAAAATATTGAAATAAATTTCTCTTTAAATCGAATCTATGGTTACGAAACCATTGTTCCGATAACCTTGAATTTAGGCCATTACAAGTGGGTCCAGTGGCTTATCAGTTGGAGCTACCTCCAGAGTTAGATAGGATTCATGATGTGTTTCATGTCTCCAGGTTAAGGTGGTATCATTCTGATCGTACTCATGTTGTGTCGGTTGCAGAGATCGAGGTCCAAACAGACTTGACTTTTGAGGAAGAGCCTGTGCAGATTTTGGATCAAGATGTTAAGATTTTAAGGAGGAAATCAGTTCTGCTAGTAAAGGTGTTGTGGCGTAATCATGGCAGAGAGGAAGCTACTTGGGAGCCAGAAGTGGCGATGCGTCAACAATATCCTTATCTGTTTGATTCAGGTAAAATTTCGAGGACGAAATTTCTTTAAGGAGGGCAGAGTTGTAACACCCCAATTTTTGGGTTTTTTGTGTTTCTGTGATTTTTAAAATTTGTGTGTGTTCTGGTTGGTTAAAATATATATTTTAGTAGGTTAGTGGGCCTTTGGAAGGCCCAAAATTAAGTTAAATCCGTGGTTGTCTTCGGAATTTTAATTTTATGAACAGGTAATGCAATTGGCGTTTGGGCTTTTAAGAGTAAAGGGGTAAAAGATGACACAAAAAGGAGTGTGGTGTAGTGGCAAGGTGGCACCACTTAGAGGATAAGGAAGTGACACCATAGAGGAAGCAAGGGGTCCAAGGTTCAAGTCTTGGCTCTTGCAATATATTTTGGTTTTTCTTTTCAATAAATATAGAAGCAAGTAGGTGCACTTTAAAGTTTAATGTGTTGGTTTATGACGCAAATGAGTTGATGGCCTAGTGGTGGTGGCGTGAGTTGGTATGTGAGAGGACTTTGGTTTGAATCCCTTGGCACGCAAAGGTTGATTATTTTGCTATGTTGGGACGGCAAGAGTTGGTGTTGGTTTTAAACTCTGGTGATGGGGGGATCCCACATCGGGAAGCTAACATAAGAATAGATGGAGAGCTGGCTTTAAATAGAGCAAACCATGAGGAGAGTAGGCATACCCTTCTTGACTGATCCCTTTCACTTTGTGACGTGTTCATTTGGGTTGTGCGTCAGCTAAGAGTGTTTGGAGCGCGGATTAACTGAATCTCCTAACAGGTGTGTATTTCTCATTACTCAGCAGTAGGACGGCTATTTCGAGACGCGATGGGCTGAAACGGGCGATGTGGTCCTAATGGGTCTATAGGCCCAAGTGGATAAGTTGTAGAATTACTAAAATACCCCTGTAGGGTAGGACTACCGATTTACCCCTAGAGGGTAAAATGACTATTTTGCCCCTCGTGCGTAAATGACTAACTTGTGTGATGATTGGGTTAGTTGACGTGGATTTATGTTAGTTATCGTTAATTCGCAAGTCTAATGTGTTAGTGATCGATTGTAGGATTATCGCGTGGGAGATATCGTCATCAATCGTCATCAACCAGGTGTGTAAACGACACCTTCCCTTAGACTGAATCGGTAAAAGCCGAAATATCGAAACGTTGGTATTTTGTGAACTCACAAGCGTGCGAGCGCTCGTGAGACAGTTGTTAATGAATATGGTGCATTTGGATGATTAGAGTACAGAGTGTGCATTTTCGTGCACAATGGTATTTTTTGGCTTAATGGGCCAAAAACGGGCCAATGGGCCAACGGGCCCACTTTGGTAAAAAGATGAGGTAAGTACTTCTGATTACTTGGTAAACGTTAGCATGAGCATGAAATCTTAGCAATAGGTAATAATTACTAAAATACCCTTATGCATGCTAAATTACGATTTTACCCCTAGGGTTATTTTTTTCTAAAAAGCATGATGTTCTATTTCTGTATACGTATGCCATGACATATTATTTCTTTTGTATGGGACATGGGTTTATATTGATGGAGGAAGCGTTCTGGCAGCCTCCCTACAATCTGGTGGCCTCGCCACATATATCTGTTCTGGTGACTTCATCACAATATCTGGCAGCCTCGCTGCAATTTCTATGGTGTGTAACGGTTGGGTGGGTCGAGTAGTCTCCCCACATGGTGTAAGGTTGGTACGAGGGTGTTATGGATGGCTCTGGGTTGGGATTTCTGCATTCATGATATATTTGTTTTGTATCTGCTATGGGCCTATGGGTTTCATTCTGATATCTGTACTGGGCCAAGGCCCAGATAAGTCTGACTCTGAGGTTTGATCTATTTTGGGCTATGGTTGTAACATCCTGATTTTCGGGTTTTTCGCGATTCCTGATATTTTAAGTAATTTCCTAAAATTTGGTATGTGATTATGGAATTCATAATTTGGGTGTGTAAATGGGCTTATGGAAGGCTTATGAGTTAGCCAAAACCCGGTTGAATTTTTAAATTTTTGGACTTAGGAGTTAGGGGTTTTGGCTAGGTGCCCTTATATTAAGTTGTGGGTAAAGTGTATCACAAAAAGAGCTTTGGTAGAGTGGCAAGGGTGATGCCACTAAGCTCCTAAAAAGGTGGCGTGTGGAGCATAAGGGAAGACCTGGGATCGATTCCCTGTGTTGGCAAATAAGAGTATTTATTTTTATATGCAGGAAGGGTAAGTGTTGGAACCTAAGTGGATTCTGTAAGAGGAGAGTTGGATCAAGTCAAACGCATGGATTAAGGAGGGATAAGGGGAGAGATTTTAGGGATTTCAGAGAAGGATAGAGCTTAGCCGTTTGGAAGGGGTTAGAGAGGGGAATTCGGCAGAAGGGTATTAGGTTAGTAATTTCGGCATTAGGGTCTTAGTTGTGCCGTTTTCTCCTTTTTTTAGTTTTTCTCTTCTTTTTCTTCCCTAGTCGAATCTACCATCCTTCCTCTCATCTTTTCTCCCTTTTCTTTTTCAAAATCCAGCCTATTACTTTCCTCTACTCATTTATTATTTCTTTCTTTAATCTCTACTTCTGCCGAAAAACCGCAAAAAGCCGAAATCAGTGAAGATAGGTGGGTGCCGATTCTTTGTGACCAGAAACCTTTTCTTTCCTTTTCAATAGTTGGCGTTCAATTCCTTTACCTTTTAGGCATTTGGATTCAAGAGGAGGAAGACTGTGGTAAGTGTTCAAACTCTAAACAATTCCTAGTGTAACTATGGCCAAAAGCCGAAACCCCTCTAGTTTAGGGAGGTGGCCGAATGTGGGTGTAGGCCTTATGGGGTCTTCTTTTAATATTTTTGGTTTATTTATTGAAGGAGCAGCAAGGTGTAGTGTCGACTTGGAGTAGCTTGGATCACCGGAGTGGCTAGACCTAGTCATCAATCGCGAAAAGGTAAGATTCCTAAGGCCATTATGGATGGTGGCCGAATGTGTAAGTATTAGTATTAGATGATTTGAGGTTTGGTTCAATTATGGGAAGCTGATTATTAACGATGGATTATAGGAGAAATCGTGTAGGAGATCTCGTCGAGGAATATCGCCAACCAGGTGTGTAACGAACCCTCTTTCATAAGCTTAAAGCGATAAAATACCGAAAAGCTGAAATGCCAAAATTCTGGCATTTCGAGGACTTGTGAGCAAGCGAATGCTCAGTAGTTAGTTAGAATCGATGAGATGATGATTGGGAACAATAGAAACGGTAAGGACGTGTTTTTGGCGTTCACGGTAAGTTGGGCCTCGAGGGGCTGAATTAGGGCCCAATAGGTTTTCGGGCCCATTTGGGTAAATTCGGTAGAAGATGGAAATCTGTTAAATTGCATGTTAAGACTGATAATACCGTTATGGAATATAGGCTAAATGGGCTTAGATGATAAAATCGGCTAAGTAGGGCCCATTAGGGGTTTTTGGCCCAATAACTTGATTTCGCTAAAAATGGGCCAGGATCACTGTTTGCACCTATGAATTGTTTGTAACCCTTAATGGACATGGAAACCCTAATTTTTGGTAAAATTACAAGATTACCCCTATAACATGGAAATGACCGTTTTGCCCCTAGGTAAAAGTGACCATTATACCCCTAGGGTTTATATATGAACTTAATGCATGGGATTTTGATAAACATGATATGTATGATATGCACATGACATGTATGATATGCACATGATATGTATGATATGCACATGAGATGTTCATAAATGCATTGGGTTGGGTTTTTATATGGATGGAGGAAGTGCAAAAGGGCTTATGCCCCAGTTATCAAAAGGGCTTATGCCCCAGTTATCAAAAGGGCTTATGCCCCAATTATCAAAGGGCTTATGCCCCAGTTATTAAAAGGGCTTTTGCCCCAGTTATTAAAAGAGGCTAGGCCTCCAGATATATGATAAAGCAACTATGCTGCCAGTGGAGAGTTATGGCGGGGTGGGTCGAGTTAATCCCCACATGGTGTGCTGGTTGGTACGGGTGAAGAGTAGCGGAAGGTGGGTTGAGTAGTCTCCCCAAATGGGTTTCATTCTTTCATTGACATTACATGTGTTATAAAAATGGGCCTTTGGGCCACAACGTTTACAGTAAAGGCTTCGGCCCAGTAATATGAAATATGAAAAGGCTTCGGCCCAGTGTTATGAATTATGAAATATGAAAGGGCTATGGCCCAGTACATGTTTGAGATTGGTTTTGGGCTTAGACCCAACAGGCCGTTATTGTCTTGGGCTCTGAAAGGGGCTTGTTGCACACTGAGTTTCCAAACTCACCCCCTTTTCCTTAACCTTGCAGGTGAGCCTTGATGTGGGGACTTGGGCCGGAGGGGATTCAGAGTAGCCACGGTGATTGTCTTTGGACTTTTAAATAAGCGTTGGTTTTCATTAGATTCCCTTTAATTATTATTTATTTTTGGGTTGTAATAAGGCCATTTTAACTTTCCTTTTATTTCTTTTCGGGATTATTTTAATTTTAATAACTTCAAACCTGGTTGATAATTATTCAAATGGGCTAAACTTAGGACGTGTTTTCAAAACGATACTTATTTTCAAAAGAGTTCAACACCACGATTAATCGATTTATCAAAGTCGTTCACTTAAACAAATTTAAACTCGATATAACAAAGTGTGGCTATGGTTGTGAGCATGTCTAGAATTGGATCCAATAAAAGAGCTTGGTACTTAAGCAGCCTTCATGGCTCACCTCCTCTATCTCGGATACCTACCTGGTGCCCAGCTTCCATACACCTTGTTAACTCAACAAAATATATGGTTTTTAAAACACTAAAACGGAACGTGGGTTTTCAACTCCAATGTGGCACGTCAGATTCGGCCATAACGACTGGGATGGGTTTGGGGTGTTACAATGGTTGGGTTATGTTACACACTGAGTTTATCGAACTCACCCTTTATTTTCATCTCTGTAAGAAATCCCCAACCATAGTGGGCTTGGAGCTGTGAAGGATTCGGAGTGGCCACATCATCTGCAAAGTTGGTTTTTCTAAGTTAATTTATTTTTATATTCTGATTTAATTTTGGGTTTTAAGTTGTAATAAGGCCGCTATTTAAATTTCTTTTTTTCGCTATGGTTTTATTTTCTAATTATATTTATACTATGTCGAAACTGCTAGTGTTAGGCTGCACGGGTTTTGAAAATTAATAAACGTTTTCCAAGTCTTAACAAGCACAACAAATGGATAGCCTAAAGATTGATAAACTGGCTTTTCATTCAACCGCTGTTTTTACAAAGACCACCCCAATCACTTAAACCAACAAATGCATACTAAGTCGTAAGTCCATGTGACACGTCAGATCTGGCCATAACGTCTGGGCCGGGTTTGGGGTGTTACATGATAAATATGAGTTTTAGATGCTAAAGGATTAAATTGAAGAGTATAATTGAAGTAGAGGTCTTTAAATGGTAATTAGACCATTAGGTTTTCATGGACAAAAATGGACATACATAGATAAAAATAGACATACATAGATAAAAATAACTAAAGATTGAAAAAGGGAAAAAGATAAAAAAATGTGCCCATCTACTTCATTAGGCAAAAATTTCAAGAGTTTTTCATAGCTAGGATTTTATCAAGCTTCCAAGCTTCATAGTAAGTGATTCCAAGCCCTATTTTTAATGTTCTTTACGTTTTTGAAGTCCCGGTAACTTGATTTAGCTTATTCTAGCAATAATTTAACCTAGGGTTCATATTTGAAAAAATACCCATAGGTCAAATATGATTATTTTGATGTTTTATGGTAGAATATGAAGCTTGAAATTATGTTAAACAACTTGAGCTAAGCGATTTTAAGCGAAAACGAGTAAAACGACATAATCGGTAAAAATACCAAATGGTCATAAGTACATGTTAGAGTGGGAATTTGATGTTGCCATAGGTAAATAAATGATCAACATGTCATATAACATAAGAATTAGGGATAAAGTTTCATTTCTGAGCCTTGGGGAAAAAGTGTAAATATGCAAAAGTTTAGGGGCAAAATCATAATTTTTCCAAAGTTAGAGTTAAGAAATGTTTTGATAAATGTGAATATTAAATAAGTTAAAATTTCTATTATAGAGCAAGAAGAACAAAATTCGGGGTTAGACCAATGAAAGAAAAAGGTTGAGGACTAAATCAAAATATTTGATCGTATTTTGTATCGAGGTAAGTTTGCAGTAAATAAATGCAATGTTTTATTATTTATAAGTAATTATGTTATTGTTCAACATCTATATATTTATTTTGTAAATTTATTACTTGATGATTCAAGCAAGAATTAACAGAGAAATGATATTTAAAAGTCTCGGATGAACCTTAGGAATGTCTAGGATACAAATGTCATGACATTAGGGTTTAAGGATACCAAGTAAGACCATGCCAAGGCATAGCATTGGTAAGTTCTACAAGGCAAGGAAATCATGTAAGACCATGTCAAGACATGGCATTGATAAACTACTATAAGGAAAAGATCCCATGTAAGACCATGCCAAGGCATGGCAATGGTGAGTTCATAAGGCAAGGATACCACGTAAGACCATGTCAAGACATGGCAATGGTAAGTTTAAAAAGGAAAGGTACCCGTGTATCCTTAGTATTCCAAATGTTTTAACAGAAAATTCAAAGAGTGTATCAAAGGGAAGGTAAGATAAATCCATGTTCGAAAGGTTTAGGTTATCTTGATAATTCATTTAGAATGTTATTATTTATTTACATCCAAACTTACTAAGATTTATGCTTACTCCCTTTCTTTTCTCTCTTTTTATAGTATCACAAAGATAACTCAAAAAATCTTAAGGACGTCGGAGATCGCCTCACACTATCAACGAGCTACCTCAGTATTTTGTGACTGGAAATACTTTAAGTTATGGCATGTATAAGGACTTGGCTATTGTGTGTGTATGTCCTTATGATATGATCAAAGAATGACAAGTGAATACTTGGTAATGATTAGCATATGATATAGCTAAATAAGAACATGTTTTGGTATTATGTATGCCTAAATGAGGTTTGATGCAAAGATATTATGAATTGTGAAATAAATTGTTTTGATTTGTGTATGTAATCAGAAAATTTTTAATGTTCCTAGTTTGGTCCCGAACCGTTCCAATTGCATGTTTTAGGGCCTCGAGGGCCCTTTTTAGGGATTTATTGGATGAATGTGAGCAAATTAATTTTTTTAAAAGTAATTTTTTTATGTCCCGAACAGGTAAGATAAGTCTGGTAACGCATCGTTCTTGACTCCGGCGACGGTCTCGGGTAAGGGGTGTTACATTTATTGGTATCAGAGCAAGATTTTAGTCGGTTCTCAGAATATTTAGTATGAGTAAGAGTCTAGCTATACATGTTGTACTTATATTTTGATATTGTGACGACTCCTGACCATTTTAAAATATTTTTCTTTTATAGTTATGGATCCTAAACGAGTTGGTGCAGATGATGTAGAAGGAACGCGCCCGCTCCCGCAGAAGGGACAGTGCCACCAAATAGTAGTGAAAGGCCCGTTACAATTAGTCAAGGAGGAGGGGCTCGAGAAGCCTTCTTCCAAGCTATGAATGAATGGTTTACCAAGTTCGTTCGTACGAATTCGGCAGTTAGACCTCCACCTACTCAGTAATTTGCTCGAGAGTATGTGTCTACTGAAGCTATTGTGTGCAAGAGATTTGAAGATGGGCTCAACGATGATATTTGACTGTCAGTCGATGTTTTAGAAATAAAAGAGTTCATCATTTTAGTTGAAAGAGCTTGTAAGGTAGAGGAGTTGTTGAAAGGAAAGGGTAAAGTTGAAATTGAGATGCAACGCACGAAGAAAAGACAGATGAGCAAGTCGTTTCAGTCTACATCCAAGAGGCCTAGAGAGTTCTCTACGATATCTAATTTTTCAGTAGGGTATTCTAGCTAAAATAGAGCTAAAAGATTTATGGGTCAAAAAGCTCAGACCAGTTCAATTGCGAGTGTTGGTAGTATTCAGCCTAATAGACCCGAGTAACCTCAATATGGTCGACGTCATCCAGGTCAATGTCGAGCAACTAAGACTAGTTGTTTCCGATGTGGTGCATCGGATCATTTCATTCGGGAGTGTCCTGAGATGGTTAAAAGAGAAGTAATATCGAGTGTAAGATCAGGCAATGCCCCCATTAGAGGCAAACCTCAGAGAAGTTCAGGAATAGGGCAGATAGAGGTGCATCTAGAGATTCAACAGCCAGACCCGATGTTAGAGCACCTGCAAGGACCTATGCTATTTGTGCTCGTGAAGAGGCATCCTCCCCCGATGTAATCACGGGTACATTTTCTCTTCATGATGTTAATATTATTGCCTTGATTGATCCGGGTTCGACCCATTCCTATGTTTGCATGAAATTGATCCTAGTATGAACATGTTCATAGAGTCTATGGGATTTGTGATTAAAGTATCGAATCCATTAGGTCAGTATGTATTAGTAGACAAAGTATGTACAAATTGCCCTTTGATGATTAGAGGTTACTATTTTTCGACCGATCTCATGCTATTACCATTTGATGAGTTTGATGTGATTCTTGGTATGGATTGGTTGACTGCGCATGACGTGGTAGTGAATTGTGGAAAGAAATTTATTGAGTTGAAATATGAAAATGGTGAAATTCTTCGGGTTAATTCAGATGAGTGGGATAGTTTAATTGCCATGATTTGTTATGTCTACTCAGAAATGCTTGAGAAAAGGATATGAAGCTTACCTTGCTTTTGTATTGAATACTAAAGATCCAGAATTGAAAATTGAGTTAGTGCCTATGGTATGTGAGTTTCTTGATGAGTTTTCGGAAGAACTACCAAGTTTGCCTCCTACCAAAGAAGTTAAGTTTGGTATTGAATTAGTTTCGGGTACAACACCCATTTCTATTGCTCCTTATAGAATTGCCTCAATGAAATTGAGAGAATTGAAAGTTCAGTTACAGGAACTAACAGAGAAAGGTTTTGCAAGACCTAGTTGTTCACCATGGGGTGCACTAGTGCTCTTTGTGAAAAAGAAAGATGGTTCGATGAGATTGTACATATATTATCGTTAGCTTAACAAGGTTACTATTAAGAACAAGTATCCACTGCCTAGAATTGATGATTTTTTTGATCAATTGAAGGGAGCTACTATGTTCTCCAAGATAGATTTGAGATCCAGATATTATCATTTGCGAGTTAAAGAGTCAGATGTTCCGAAGACTGCTTTCTGGACTAGGTATGGCCATTATGAGTTCCTTGTGATGCCATTTGGCTTGACTAATGCTCCTACCATTTTCATGGACTTAATTAATCGAATTTTCAGACCTTATTTGGATAAATTTGTAGTTGTGTTCATTGATGATATCTTGATTTATTCTTATGATAAGACTGAGCATTCAGAGCATTTGAGAATAATTTTACAGACTTTGAGAGATAATTAGCTTTATGCCAAGTTTAGCAAAAGTGTGTTCTAGTTACGGGAAGTTGGTTTTCTTGGACATATAGTCTCAGGTGAAGGTATTAGAGTTGATCCGAGCAAGATTTCAGCATTGTTGATTGAAAGCCTCCCAAGAATGTATCAGAGGTCAAAAGTTTTCTTGGTCTCGCTGGTTAGTATAGACGATTTAGAGGGATTTTTCATGATAGCTACTCCATTAACAAGATTGCTATAGATAGAGTCAAGTTTGAATGGACTGAAAAGTGTCAGCAGAGTTTTGACAAGTTAAAGGCATTGTTGACTAAAGCTCTTGTCTTAGTACAACCAAAACCGGGTAAAGAGTTTGTGAGTTACAGTGATGCGTCCTTGAATGGACTAGGCTGTGTACTTATGCAGGAAGGAAAGGTAATTGCTTATGCCTCTAGACAGCTAAAGCCACACGAGAAAAATTACCCGATACACGATTTAGAACTAGCTGCCATTGTATTTCTGTTGAAAATCTGTAGACATCACTTGTATGGTGAGAAGTACCGAATATTTACTGATCATAAAATTTTGAAATACTTAATGACTCAGAAAGATTTGAATTTGAGGCAAAGAAGATGGCTAGAGTTGATTAAATATTATGAACTAGTGATCAATTATCACCCAGGTAAGGCAAACGTAGTTGCTAATGCTTTGAGTAGAAAATCTTTATTTGCATTAAGAGCTTTGAACACTAGTTTAACCTTATCAGATGATGGTTCTATCTTAGCCGAATTAAGAGCTAAGCCAATGTTTCTTGAAGAAATTTGTGAAGTTCAGAAAGATGTTAGTGAGTTACAAGCTAAAAGAGCTTAGTGTGAGTCGAGTATAGAGTCAAATTTTCAGATTAGTTCTAACGGTTGTTTAATGTTTAGAAATCAGATATGTGTACCAAAAATGATGAGCTTATTCGAAAGATTTTAGAGGAAGCACATAGCAGTTCTTTGTCTATTCATCCAGGTAGTACAAAGATGTATAATGATTTGAAGAAAATGTATTGGTGGGTCGAAATGAAGAGAGATATCGCAGAGTTTGTTTCTAGATGCTTGATCTATCAGTAGATAAAAGACGAACAACAGGTACCTTCAGGTTTATTATAGCCTGTGTTAGTTCCTGAGTGGAAACGGGATTGAGTTGCCATGGATTTTGTGATAGGATTGCCGTTGACACCGAGAAAGAAATATGCAGTATGGGTTGTGATTGATAAGCTAATAAAGTCAGCTCATTTTATTCCAGTTCGTATGGATTATTCATTTGACAAGTTGGCCGAGTTATATATTTCAGAGATAGTCAAAATACATGGAGAACCGTTATCGATTATTTCAGATAGAGACCCGAGATGCACTTCACAGTTGTGGAAGAAGTTACAGGAAGCTTTGGGCACAAAGTTGAGTTTTAGTATAGCCTTCCATCCTCAGACCGATGGTCAGTCAGAGAGAGTTATTCAGATACTTGAGGATATGCTCAGATGTTGTGTCTTAGAATTTCAAAGTAGTTGGGAGAAATATTTTCCGTTGGTAGAGTTTGCTTATAATAATAGTTACTAGTCAAGTTTGAAAATGGCACCTTATGAAGCTTTGTATGGACGTAAATGTCGCACACCTTTGTATTGGACAAAGCTTAAAGAAAATCAGATTTATAGGGGTTGATTTAGTTAAAGAAACTGAAGAGAAAGTGAAAGTTATCAGAGATTGCTTGAAAACAGCTTCAGATAAACAAAAGTCTTATGCTGACTTAAAAGAAAAGAGATTAAGTATCAAGTTGGTGACAAAGTGTTCTTGAAAGTATCCTCGTGGAAGAAAGTCTTTATATTTGGCAAGAAAGGCAAACTAAGTCCACATTTTATTGGACCGTTTAAAGTGACTGAAAGAGTTGGACCATTAACATATCAGTTAACTTTACCGCCAGAGTCAGAGAAGATTCATGATGTGTTCCATGTGTACATGTTACGTCATTACAGTTCTAATCCTTCACATGTGATTTCACAGACAGAGATTGAGATTCAGCATGATATGACTTGTAGTGAATAATTGGTAAAGATTTTAGCTCGAGAGGTAAAGCAACTAAGGAAAAAAAGTATTGCACTAGTGACAGTATGATGGAATAGGCATGGGGTAGACAAGGCTACATGGGAGCCTGAAGAGGTTATGCGAAAACAGTATTCAAATCTTTTCACAGGTAAGATTTTTGAGGACGAAAATCCCTAAAGGGGAGAAATGTAACATCCCAAAATAGGGTTTAAACGGAACAATGGTTGCAAAACCACGAATCCGAGATAGAAAAGTTCATTCCAATTAATTTTTATAATTTACTGAGTGATTAGATGCATGTGTTAGAGTATTGATGGAAAATTTTATAGATAGCATGCCTAATTTGCCTACTAGTGCTTAATTGCAAAAGTTGATAAATATGAGTTTTAGATGCTAAAGGATTAAATTGAAGAGTATAATTGAAGTAGAGGTATTTAAATGGTAATTAGACCATTAGGTTTTCATGGACAAAAATGGACATACATAGATAAAAGTAACAAAAGTTTTAATGAAGGGTATTTTAGTCATTTAGTAATTAAAAGATTAAAAAAGGGAAAAAGATGGCAAAATGTGCCCATCTTCTTCATTAGGCTGAAATTTCAAGTGTTCTTCATAGCTAGGGTTTTGTTAAGCTTCCAAGCTTCATAGTAAGTGATTCCAAGCCCCATTTTTAATGTTCTTTACGTTTTTAAAGTCTCGGTAACTTGATTTAGCTTATTCTAGCAATAATTTAACCTAGGGTTCATATTTGGAAAAATACCCATAGGTGAAATGTGTTTATTTTGATGTTTTATGGTATAATATGAAGCTTTAAATTATGTTAAACGACTTGAGCTAAGCGATTTTAAGCAAAAACGATAAAACGACATAATCGGTAAAAATACCTAATGATCATAAGTACATGTTAGAGTGGGAATTTGATGTTGCCGTAGGTAAATAAATGATTAGCATGTCATAAAACATAAGAATTAGGGATAAATTTTCATTTCCGAGCCTTGGGGAAAAAGTGTAAATATGCAAAATTTTAGGGGCAAAATCATAATTTTTCAAAAGTTAGGTTAAGGACTATTTTGATAAATGTGAATGTTAAATAAGTTAAATTTTCTATTATAGTTCAAGAACAACGAAATTTTGGGTTAGACTGAGGAAAGAAAAATGTTGAGGACTAAATCAAATTATTTGATTGTATTTTGTATCGAGGTAAGTTTGCGGTAAATAAATGCAATGTTTTATTATTTATAAGTAATGATGTTATTGTTCAGCATCTATATATTTATTTTGTAAATTTATTCCTTAATGATTCAAGCAAGAATTGACGAAGAAATGATATTTAAAAGTCCCGCTTGAACTTAGGAATGTGTAGGATACAAATGTGATGACATTAAGGTTTAAGGATACCAAGTAAGACCATGCCACGGCATGGCATTGGTAAGTTCTACAAGGCAAGGAAATCATTTAAGACCATGTCAAGACATGGCATTGATAAACTACTATAAGGCAAAGATCCCATGTAAGACCATGCCAAGGCATTGCAATGGTGAGTTCATAAGGCAAGGATACCACGTAAGACAATGTCAAGACATGGCAATGGTAAGTTTAAAAAGGAAAGGTACCAGTGTATCCTTAGTATTCCAAATGGTTCAACGGAAAATTCAAAGAGTGTACCAAAGGGAAGGTAAGATAAGTCCATGTTCGTAAGGTTCAGGTTATCTTGATAATTCATTTAGAATGTTGTTATTTATTTACATGCAAACTTACTAAGCTTTATTCTTACTCCCTTTCTTTTCTCTCTTTTTATAGTGTCGCAATGCCAACTTGGAAAATCATAAGGACGTCGGAGATCGCCTCACACTATCAACAAGCTATCTTGATATTTTGTGACTAGAAATACTTTAAGTTATGGAATGTATAGGGACTTGGCTATTGTGTGTGTATGTCCTTATGATATGATTAAAGAATGGCATGTGAATACTTGGTAATGATTAGCGTATGATATAGCTAAATAAGAACATGTTTTGGTATGATGTATGCCTAAATGAGGTTTGATGCAAAAAAAATATGAAAGAGTAAGAGTTGGCCATGGAGCAGTTAGGAAACAGTAGTAGTGACATGGTTTTGAAAAAAAATCACTAAAAATTATAGAAATGGAATTAAATGGTGAATGAAATACAGAATTAAAGCTTATTGAGTTTATTTTTATAGGAAAGAAACAGAGCAAGCAAAGGAAGTCTATATTCTAAGATATTTAAATTTCTGTAAGACTGGTTCAAAGTGACTTCGTGATCCCCTGTTCCAAATTTGGAAAATCACTAGAAATTGTAAAAAAAGAATTATAAGTCATAGTTTATATTTCTAGGTTCCTTTGTGAGTCTATTTTCATTAGAAAAAGCAGAAATGTTATCTGATTTCTGTATAATGAGATAATCGATTTTTAGTGAAGAGAGGTCAGGTCCACTAAACTGCAAAATAGGGGAATCTTTAATGAATAAACTGTACTAATTGGCCAAACCAAAAATTCTGGAAAAATTATGTAATAAGACATATGAGTTTAGTTTCAGGGAAAATTTACGGATTTAAATTTTGGGTTTTGTAACTCAAGTTATAATTAATTTAGTGACTGTTACGCAGATGAACAGTTTTTTTATGAATTGTGAAATAAATTGTTTTGATTTGTGTAAGTAATCGAAAATTTTTAATGTTCTCGGTTCAGTCCCGAACCGTTCAAATTGCACGTTTGAGGGCCTCGATGGCCCTTTTTATGGATTTATTAGATGAATGTGAGCAAATTAAAATTTTTTTAAAAGCAAATTTTTTTATGCCCCGAACAGGTAAGATAAGTCTGGTAACGCCTTGTGCTCGACTCTGGCGACTGTCTCAGGTAAAGGGTGTTACACATTGGGAATGTTTCCTTTCAAGCTTGTCTATGGGAAGCCTTACCATTTGCCTGCTGAACTTGAACATAAGGCATTTGGGGCAATTAAGAAATTGCACATGGAATGGATTAATGCTGGCAATAACAGGTTACTGGAGTTGAATAAGATGGAGGAATTCAGAGCTGAAGCTTATGAGAATGCCAAACTATACAAAGAAAAGACAAAGTGATGGCATGATAAGAAGATTTTGTGTAACAGCCCATTTTTAGGTCAAATCAGAATAGTGGTTTCGGGACCACAAGTCCAAAGTTAAAATATTTATTTTATTATTTTAATAAGGTTTACAACATGATAGATTGATTATGTGAATTTTTTGCTAAGAAATTTTACCGTTTAAATGCTTAATTCGGTAAAAATGACTAAATCGTGTAACGTGCAAAAGTTGAGTACTATTGTTTAAATGTATTAAATAGCTATGGTTTATTAATATGAAAGTTTTTATAATGTTATTATGCCAAAATTAAGGTTAGTGGACATTTATGTCCATGAATTATATGATATATTAAGTATTATTATAAGGTTATTTTAGTAATTTAGTTATTAAGTTTAAATTAATAAAAAAACAAAATATTTTGTCATATTCATCCATCCTTAGCCCAAAATAAAAAAGAAGAAGAAGAAAATAGGGCTTTGATTTTCGGCAACTTCAATCTTTGATTAAAGTACGGTTTTGACTTGGTTTTTAATGATTTCTACGTTTTTGAGCTCGTTGCAGCTCAATCTAGTTAGCCTGTACCTTAATTTTTGAAATTGTTCATGATTTTGAAATGTGCCATTGTTGAATACTTGAGTTCTTTGAGGTTTAATGATAGATTATGGAAGCTTGATAATAGTTAAACTAGTTTTGTAAAGTGATTTTTGACAAAAATGCAAAATAGGGATTAAATTGTGAAATTGTAAAATTTTGTAGTTAAAAGTGTGAAATAAGGAAAGATATGGGCTAATAGGAGTCCCTATAAAATTCAACTACCATGGTTTATGGCTTAATTGTGCAATTTTGTATTTTTATGTGTTAAGGACTAAATTACAAAGTAGTCAAAAGTCTAGGGGTAAATTTGTAATTTAGCCAAAATAAATGTTTTAAGCTAAATTGAATTGAATGAAAGTTTGAATGAGTTAATTTGATATCATATAGATCAAGATAAGCAAATACCAAAATTTGATCGAGGAAACGAAAGGTAGACGAGTAGACTATAGTTTTCATCCGAGCAACTCAATGTAAGTTTGTATAATTAGAATCAAACTTTTCTATACTTGTAATTGTTGAATTGAATGTATATGATTGAAATATTTGAAATATGAATGCCTTGATGATATATTGTATTCGTTACAGATGTAACACCCCTTACCTGTGTTCTAAGCCAGAACATGGTACGAGACATTACTGGAACATAATACATGCAAACGTACGAAATCATGACATAGAATATATTTTTTTTAAAACATACATTTTCATGTCCTATAACCTGAACATTATTAGTTAACATCAACGGGCATATACAAAATGAACTATTAAATTTTGAAGACCAACATTTTAGGCCAATTAAATTATGACATATAACAAAAATAACCAAGTCATCTATACATGCCATAACTCCAAAATAATGTTTACAAAATACCAAAAAGTATTGATAGTACGGATGAATCTCCGACGATCTCTGAATCTTGAGCTGGCCTAGTGACATTATAAGACAAGAGAAAGAAAAGAGAGTAAGCGTAAAGCTTAGTAAGTAAGTATGTAAGTGATATACAATTTATCAACATATTTATCAAAATAAAACAATCATAATAGTATATAATCTCATGTTCAGGTCAAGCTACTTTCTTGAGTCACTGTCACTAAATCATTTATATTTGAAATTACAGAACTCCAAATTTAAATCTATTAACTTTTCAAAAAACTAGACTCATGTAATTTCTGACCATAAAAATTTCAGAATTTTTGGTTTAGCCAATTAGTACAGTTTATTCATTAAAGTTGCCCTTGTTTCACTGTCCGACAGTTCCTACCTTTTCTTACTAAAAATTAAATATCTCATAGTACAGAACTCAGATAATGTTAAAGTTTGTTTCTATTAAAATTAGACTCATCAAATATTCTATTCATATAAATTATGTCCCATAATTTTTTTCTACAATTTTTAAAAATTTTTCCAAGTTAGAACAGGGGATCTCAAATTCATTCTGATACTGTCTCATAAAAATTAAAATGTAACACCCCGTACCCGAGACCATTGCCGGAGTCGAACACAAGGTGTTAACGGGCTTAATTCATTACTTAAGCAGCTCATATAATCCATTTTAAAATTTTCTAGACAAGCTGGCTAATTGCATCACAGTCGCTTTAAAAATCATATCTCGAGTTCCGTAACTTGAAATCCGATTCCGTAAATTTTTCCTGAAACTAGACTCATATATTTATCTAATAAAAATATTTTTATAATTTTTGGTCAGGCCAATTAGTACAGTTTATTAGTTAAAGTCTCCCCTGTATCAGGGTTTGACTACTCTGACCTCTATGCATTACGAATTAGATATCTCCATGTACAGGGCTTCAATCCCTATCCCGTTTGTCTCTAATAAAACTAGACTCAATAATGAATTTGTACATATAAGGCATGACTTCTAATTATTTTTGTAAAATTTATGGTGAATTTCAAAAATTCAAAATAGGGGATCCAGAAATCGCTTTGGCCCTGTTTCACAAAAATTTAAACATCTCATAAATTATAGCTCATATACCTTTTTTGCTTCTTCCATATGAAAATATACTCATCAAGTTTCGATTCCATAATTTATTCATTATTTAATTCCATTTCTACTATTTCTAGTGATTTTTCAAATTCACATCACTATTGCTGTCTGAATCTATTTTATGGTAAAAATTTACCTATTTCATGATTTCCATGGATTAGCTAGTAATTTGACATACATAACACCAAATATGATCATGATTAGCCATTCCAATGGCTAGTCATTACCAAGAATTTCCATACTACTCAATAACCATATCATAAGTGTACCACCAAAAATGATCAGCCATGACATACGGCATAATAATCAAATAGACTAGACTATTACTCAATCAAAACCGAATTATCAAGGCCAAACTTACTGAACCTTATAAGTAAGCACCCATGAGGCCAAATCCAAACATAGCATTTAAGCCATATTCGCATGGCTAAAAGTTTACATATTAAAGTTCAAACAAAACATAATAGCCTATACATGCCGAAATGTTCTCTTAAACCAACTAAGAAGAGGGTACCAAAAAGTTGCAAGCTGGTGTGATGACTTCGACGATGGTCCCAAGCATACAAAATGGGTCAAAGAAACCTAAATAAGTAACAAACAAACACACCAAATGAGTATATAACTCAGTAAGTCATAAGCCTTACATACCGTCCATTTATAAAAGATCATAAGAGAAAGCAAATAATGCAAAATCAGTTACTCCAACCATACCGAACTATGCTATAATTTCTTAGAATTTTGATTCAATCTCATGCCAAGTCCTACAATCAAATCAAATACCAAAACAACCCCATTGATTTAGACCCGATTCCTCAAAGCATGGAATCATGATGCACTAGATAAATTTATACCTACTCAGCACATGTCTCAAGTTCGATATTTTAGTTACTAGTTCTACCACTTCATTCTTTCATGCACACTTTATATTATCAACCGTATTTGCACACATGTGCTCGTCACACTCGCACACATAGTGCCATAGTAACCCGCACACTCAGTGCATTGGATTTTCTCTCATGCTTCAACATCCAAATCGGCACATATAGTGCCACTTAATTCCGCACACATAGTGCCGTATGTTAACTCATTATGATGAGGCAATTTACTTAATTCAAATAGCACATATGGTCACATTAATAAATAGGAAAATCACTCCAAAAGAATACTCATCAAAAGGAATTCTTTTATGATTCACTAGTATTATTTATATACAAACTAATCAACCTTACAAAAATGCTTAAGGACTTACCTTGTGTTGGGTAAAACGGTTCCAACTCGGCTACTCGATGTTCTTTGCTTTGCCCTTGCTTGATTCCCCTCCTTTAACTTCTTGAGCTTAATCGAATAAGTTAAACTAGTTTAACCGTCTTGCTAAATATTTATATCAAAATATTAATGATTTCATATCATAAGAAACACATGGTAAATTTTTATCTTTCTACCTTATGCTTTTGAGCCATTTGGCTAATAACCATATAATATCACCTTACTATCAATAATCCAATTACACATACATATATACATATTTGTATATTAGGCAACCCCCCTTACTAATTACTCATTTTAGTCGATTTTATACAATCAAAGGTAATATCACAAATGGGCATACTTATATAGTCGAATGTGCAAAAATTAGATTTAACATCACCTATACACTTAATTAGATGGCCGAATACATATACTATCAATTATAATATCATTTTTATTCTTTTAAACACATAGTTTCCTCTCATGAACACTTGACCGAATTTTTCCTAATCTAGTATAGCTTCACATCTATTTGTAACATCATATAAATCCACATATAACTACATTTCTACCTAAATTTTCTTTCACCTTTCTACTATTTCCGTTCACAACATCAAAAGCACCATACTCTTAGCATTTACCTTTCCCTAACCGTATGCCATTTAATTACCTATTTAGGTAGAAAATTAACATATGGGATATAATAAGACATTGGCTACTAACTAGATTTTCACAAAAACTTTAACAAAACGAACATGAATCCTACCTTAATCAACCCCTTAGGATGGCCGAATGTCTTAGAACATTTCTTCCTCCTTTCTCCTAGCTCACGGCACTTGAAAAAGAAAGAAGATGAAGACTTTCTCTTGCTTTTTTATTTTATTCATCTTTCCTTTCTTTAATTTATTTTAACCATTTACTAATAAAAGCATTACATTAAAAATTCAACCTAGTGGAAGAACCATCCTTGCTTGGCCGGCCACTACTTGAGTTTTGGGCAATTTGACATGCAAATCCAAGTTTTCTCACCTTCTTGTTATTTGATCCTTACAATTTACCTATCATCTTTTCTAAGTTTCTCAACTAAGTCCTTTCAAGAAAATTCACATTCCTAAGAATAAATTAGAACATTAGTTTTTCATACACACACTATTACACATCAAATATATGCAATTAAAATTAAAGTAAATTTTTATGACTCGATTTTGTGGTCCCGAAACCACATTCCGACTAGGGTCAAATTAGGTCTGTCATAACTCTCCCCCTCTTAAAAATTTTCGTCCCCGAAAATCTTACCAGCGAATAAATTCGGATAACGTTCTTTCATAGATTCTTTGAACTCCCAAGTAGCTTCTTCAACCCCATGC
Source organism: Gossypium hirsutum (assembly GCF_007990345.1). Taxonomy (NCBI): domain Eukaryota; kingdom Viridiplantae; phylum Streptophyta; class Magnoliopsida; order Malvales; family Malvaceae; genus Gossypium; species Gossypium hirsutum. The sequence goes on along the minus strand of NC_053426.1, from coordinate 39,877,944 downwards.
TTAAGCCACATTACTTTCACTAATGAGATTTTTTATTTCGTAATTCTTTTACTTCACGTGCTAAAATGCGAACCGGTTCTTCTTCGTAGTTCAAATTAGATTGAATCTCGATCTCAGATGGAGCAATTATGTGCGATGGATCGGACCTATATCGTCGAAGCATCGAGACATGAAAGACGTTGTGAATCTTTTCAAGTTCAGGGGGTAAAATTAATCGGTATGCGACTGGCCCAATTCATTCAGATATTTCATACGGCCCGATGAACCTCGGACTCAATTTGCCCTTACGGCCAAATCTCAGCACTTTTTTCCAGGGTGAGACTTTAAGAAACACTTTGTCTCCAACCTGATATTCAATGTCTTTTCTTTTTAAATCTGCGTACGACTTCTGACGATCCGAAGCGACTTTCAAACTTTCACGAATTACTTGAACTTTCTGCTCAGCATCCCTAATCAAATCAACCCCGAAGATTTTACTTTCACTAAGTTCGGTCCAAAACAACGGTGTATGGCACTTACACAAGTTTTGATGAATTTTCAAAGTCACGCAACTGCTGTTGTCCAACACTATTTTACTACTAAAATTCACTCTTACATAATTTCACTTAATCCATTTTTCTTATCGAAGTTCACTCAAATATCGGGCATATTGCTCAAAATTTTCTTAAACATATACCTACACTTATTCATCATATAATCATGTCCACATGTATTTTTACTTAATCGATTTTCCCATTGAAGTCTTCGGAATAATAACTGATACTTAGTTGCCTACACATATTTTCACACTTGTAGCCAAATCTATCTGGTACGCATGGTAGCCTGCACTTAGTACTACACATGCGACCAATTATCCGGTACCCGTAGTAGCCTGCACTTAATACTACACACGTGACTTAACCATCTGATACACATAGTAGCCTACACTTAGTACTACACACGTGATCGAAGTTATCGGGTACGCATAGTAGCCTGCACTTAGTACTACACATGCGACCAATATTCCGGTACATGTAGTAGCCTGCACCTAGTACTACACACGTGACCTCACAATAGATTATTCGTATCGTTTCTATTCCGAAGGCTGAACCGAGAAATTCCTCACTTTCCAACATGTTACAATTTATTCATAGTCCTTTTTCAATTTGCAATTTACAACAAATAATCATTCTATAGGCAGCCACATTTCTTATGATAACAAAATATAATAAAATAAAAATAATATATAAATTACTTACGTACAAACTTACCTCGGTGCAAAATATAGAAATGTTGCAATTTAGTCTGAAATCTTTTCTTTTCCCCGATCAAGGTTGATTCTACGTCTTTCTTAATTATGGAGCTTGGAAGCTTGAAACAAACCCTAGCTATTGAGAACCCTTGAAATTTTGGCCTAATGAAGAAGATGAGCAAATTTTTGCTTGATTTTTCCCTTTTTAATTCATTTATTAACTAAATGACCAAAATGCCCTTTTTACTAAATTTTTAATTTTTATCCATGTAAGCCCATTATTGTCCAAAATCATAGAAATTGGTCAAATTGCTATTTAAGGACTTATAATTAATATTCTAAAGCAATTTCATGCTAAAAGCTTCTAGAATGCAAGTTTTGCAACTTATTCAATTTAATCCCTAATTTCGAATTGGACACTTTAGGCATAAAATTTCTTCACGAAAATTTCACATAATCATGCAACCACATCATAAACCTCAAAATAATTATAAAATAATTAGTTTTATCTCAAATTTGTGGTTTTGAAACCACTATTCCGTTTAGGCCCTAAATCGGGCTGTCACAATAGAGCCCCGTTTAAACTATATGAATTCATTGGATACGAGTCACATGTGACCGAGATTACCATATTAGTCGAGCTCCTGCATTTTTTGCAGACTCACCGTAGCTCGTAAGAGCTTACTATTTTAGCTCATTGGAGCTTACCGATTTAGCTCGAAAGAGCTGACTGTTTAGCTCAATAGAGCTTACCGTTTTCAGCTCAATAGAGCTTACTATTTATCAGCTCAGAAGAGCTTACCGACCATGACTTGAAAGAACATGTATGATGATGAATTGATGAATTACTGATATTGTTCGCTCAACTATCCTTTGAAATTCTAATAGGTTCAACAGGCCTAAATAATGTTATATTAACAAGTTACGGTTTATAAATGTTATTAATGTTATACATGATATTTAAATCTTGAATGATGAGAAACATTGTATTATGGATGATTTCATGTATGTTTACCATGACTAACATTGGATGAATGATTGTGATTAGGTGATGGTTAAATTGAATTGTTGGCATTGTTATTATTGCTTTGATTATATATAAATGGTAAGTTTAATTCTGAATTATACGGGCTTACTAAGTTATAAGCTTACTCTATTTCGTTTTATATGTCTTCTAGAGGTTTGTAAGCTCGCTCGTATCGGACAAGTCGGAGTTGCACATCACACTATCCAATTTTCGATTAGTATTTTAAACTTGTGAATATTTGTAAATATGGCATGTATAGGCTAGTTTAAATGATGTTAGTTTGATACTTGACAACTTGATTTTTGTCATGTTTTTGTGTATAAGCTAAGCCATGTGATTTGGCTTATTTGGTACCATGTTTTGGTTGTATAAATGTATGTTTGAATATGGTAAGTTTTGGTATGGAAATGTTTGAATGAAAATATGCAAGTAAGTTATTGATATACACTTGTTAAATGAATAGATATTGCATGGTATTAAATAGGTAATTGTACAACAAGTTGAATTTGTACATATTTTATATGAACTAGTTAAGAAATGTTTGCCAATTGGGTTATGTACTATGGTCAAATATGCTTGTGAGTACTTGTATTTATAGGGTGGAAAAATGGCTTTGCAAATGGCTTGTTTTTGTCCACACGGGTAGAGACACGGGAGTGTGTCTCAGCTGTGTGCAACACATGGTCATATCACACAACTGTTCCTCCCCTAATACCCTACGAATTAAGTCAGTATACCCTACAGATTTGACACGGCTTAGACACACGGGCGTGTCTACTGGCCGTGTGTGTCACACGGGTTTACACACGGGCATGTGATTGACCGTGTGACATAAGTCAGTATACCCACCTAAATGGCACATGGCCTAGCACACGGGCGTGTGAGGCCAATTCAAAGGGCAACAGGCTAGACACACGGGCATGTGGTTGGTCGTGTGACCTAAGCCAGTATCCTCTCTAGTTTTCAAACGGTCTGGCACACAGGCATGTCCTCGGCTGTGTGACACAAGTCAGTATGTATGCCCTATTTCCATATGATCTAAGACACGGGCATGTCTATTAGTCGTGTGATGCACATGGCCTGTTCACACAGGCATGTGGCACTTGAAAAGTTGAAAATTTTATAATTTTCTGAAATTTTTATATGTTATCAAATTAGTCCCAAATGCATGATTAAGGCTTTGAATATTTGTTTTAAGTATATAATGAATGTGAATGAGTGACATTTACTGAAATGTAATGTTATTTGATAACTTATCGTTCTAAACTGAGTTATATGTTCGGTAATTCCTCTTAACCTATTCCAGCAACGGTTACAATTAGGGGTGTTACATTTGTTGGTATTAGAGCTATAGTTTAGTCGATTCTAGGACTAATGTAGCGTATGTGAGTCTAGCTATACATGCCATATATATAAAATTGTGATAGTGTGATGACTCTTGACATTTCCAAATGTATTTTTATCTAGTAATGGATCCCGAACGAGCTGTAGCGGACGACTTAGAAAGTAACATGCCAGCTCCCACCCAAGGGACAACACCTTCTAAATCTAGACCTGTGACAAGTAGTCATGGTGGTGAGGCTAAAGAAGCCTTCTTTCAGATATTGAACGAGTGGTTCACACAGTACATACGTCTGAACCCGACCGTTCCGCAACCTCCACCCCCTCTTGCTCCCCAACTGATCCCTGTAGCTCATCAAGGTATCGATCCTTTGTAATTAAATATACCACCTGTTGATAGAATACGAAAACACAGAGCTGAAGAATTTAGAGCCACTGCTAATGATGACCCAGAGAGAGTCGAGTTTTGGTTTGAGAATGCTATTCGGGTATTTGACGAATTATCTTGCACACACGAAGAATGTATGAAGTGTGTTGTATTATTATTGAGAGATACTGCGTATCAGTGGTGGAATACCTTGATACTCGTAGTTCCGCCAGAACGAGTCACTTGAGATTTCTTTCAAGTGGAATTTAGAAAGAAATACATTAGCCAAAGGTTCACTGATCAAAAAAGAAAAGAATTCCTTGAATTGAAGCAGGGCTATATGTCAGTTACAGAATATGAACGAGAGTTTGTATGACTCAGCAAATATGCTCGTGAATGCGTTTCTTCTGAAGCTATAATGTGTAAAAGATTTGAGGATAGATTGAATCAAGAAATCAGAATGTTAGTTGGAATTCTAGAGTTGAAAGAGTTTGTTGTTTTGTTTGACTGAGCTTGTAAAGCTGAAGAGATTTGTAAAGAGAAAAGAAAAGCTGATTCTGAGGTTAGAGAGTCTAAAAAAAGATTTATGGACAAATCACATAAGTCAGCATCAAAGAAATTTAAAGAATATCATCCTCGTTGAACAGGCTTTGCGTGAATTTCTATTAGAGATAGAAATGCTAGACAATCAAGTTTAAAACCTCAGGGACATCTGTGGCCAGTGTGGGAAGTGTTAGAAATGCTGGATCTGAATGTAAACATTACAATAAGTGACATTACGGTGAATACAGATTAGCGAGCGAAGCTTGCTTTAAATGTGGATCTTTTGATCACTTTCTCCGTGATTGTCCAGAATAGTTCACAACTGAAAGAGAACAAACAGTGAAAACAAGTAACACGGCTACTAGAGGGAGATTGTAACAACTCACACTGGCCTAGACCCTATAGCTAAAATCTGGCGTGTCACATTGAAGTGTTTTTCGAAACCATGTTCTCATTGAAAACCCTTCTTGCTATTTAGAACCTCTGGCCATTTTAAAACTTTGTGAAAACCTCAGTTTTTGTTGGTTTATTAAAAGTCATTCTCTTGTAAAACATTATTACCTTCAAAACTTTATTTGCTACGGAAGCTTAGTTTAAAGTTTTGCGAAAATGTGATATTTTGAAAACAAGTTATTGTTTTGAAAAAAAAACTGTGTTCTACTCCAGCAGTTATAAAAACAATATATAAAATTCCAAATTTAGAACCAGAAATTAAAAGAGGCCTTGTTACAACCCAGATCAAATATAAGTACTTGTAAATAGATAACTTAAAAGAAAATCAGAAACAATAGCAGTTGTGTGGCCACTTCTGAGTCCCTCGCAGCACCGATCCTTCTAATGCTAGGGATTACCTCCAGAGTTAATAAACGGGGTGAGTTTATGAAAACTCAGTGTGTAATTCCCTCCTAAACAAAAATAGTTAGTAAACAGACAGAATTTAGAATTAGTCTGGGCGAGAGCCCATTATCGTAAAAGAACAATGTATGTGGGCCAAAGCCCAGTACAATTTTACTTGGGTCTTAGCCCTCATCAGAATCAATTGGGCCTAGCCCATTCTCAAAACCAATAACAGTTGGGCCTAGCCCATTAACAGAATCAAGTGGGCTTTAGCCCAGTACAAAATCAGTATCAGATGCAGATATGCAGATAGATTCCCAGCCCAGTCCAACCAACACACCACCGATACCAACCAACATACCACCTGTACCAACCAACACACCATGTGGGATAAAATCGACCCACCCAGCCAACGCACCAAGCTTAGCACCGATTGCGACACTAAGTCAATAGGATGGCTCAACGTCATAGATAGGATGGCTAAATGCTGTAAATAGGACAGCTCAAAGCCGTAGACAGGAAAGCTAAAGGCTGTAAATATCACAGCAACGCTGCCAGTTAATAGAACGGCTATTAGCCATAAGTATCAGAGAAAGGCTAAAGCCTTAATACAGGCTGTACACTTTCTCCGTCCATAATAACCCAACCCCATGCAATATTTCATGTCATAAATACTATGTGCATGCAAAGTCATACTCAGCACAATCATATATGTAAATCATAGGCACATTAGTCATACAGAACATAAGGGTATAATCGTCATTCTACCAAACAGGGGTATTGCGATCATTTTGCACTACAAGGGTTTTTCGGTGATTTTACAAACTGGGGTCTTAACGACCCAACAGAAGGTCCACCGTCGCCTCAAACGACTTAAGTAACCTAAATAGACATAATGGTGCAAATGGCCCTACGGCCCATTATTCGGCCCAAGTGGGCCCACACTTTCCTGTGGCTCATTTGCCCCAAATTTAGATATAGCTATGTAACCTACATATCACAGTCCAATATTCATCACTTACCGTGAATGTAATTCGTGTGGGGCCCACGAGTCTATTGGGCCCACAAGGCCTATCTAGGCCCAATGTGGCTCAGAACTACCTAAGTCGTGTGCGCGACATGACAAGTTTGTCTACATCTCACTTAACTGTGAAGTTAACATAAGTAGGACCACGGGCCCATCGGGCCCATCGAGGCCCAGAATAGCCCCAGCACACGAGAACGCTCGTGGTGGCCTCTACAGTCTATCGCCCATGGTTTATGGGCTCGATTCACCTCTCCTACATTCACACGCTCGTGAGGCCCCGAATGCCGAGGTTTTAAGTTTTCGACTTTTGCCGACTTCCAACAAAGAAGGGCGTGAATACACACCTGTTTATGAGAACGCGCCGAAGTCCACGATCACTAACCTTGGCACATCTTCCATTGAGTCTTAATCACTTTCCCTCTCACCAACTCATATGGTTCGCTTTATTTAAAGCCAGCTTCTCACCAATTCCCATGTTAGCTTCTCGATGTGGGATTACTTTCAACCATTAGGAAAACTCCTTATTTTTATATGACCACTTCAGCCACAGAGTTCCAGTCTAACTCCACCTCTTACACAATTCAAACAACAAAATAAATACCCCATTGCGTATCCCAAGACTTGAACCTTAGACCTCACAGTTACACAACACGCCATCTTGCCACTACACCACAAAGCTCTTTGTGTCACCAATTGAGCCTCAATTAATTATAAGGTTTATAGGCCAAAGTTTAGGTTCCTTTAAAAGAAAAACCAAAACAAATTGCAAGGGCCAAGACTTCAACCCAAGCTCCCTTGCAACCTTAATGATGCTACAACCACTAGACCACATGCTCCCTTGTGTCATTTACTTAACACAATAATTTAAAAGACCTACTTCCAAGCATCCAGGGTTTTATTCACTTAAAACCAAAATGTTTGCTAAAGCCCAGGTTTGAACCCAAGATTTCTCCAACACTTCTTAGAGCCATTAACCACCAAAGTAGACATTTAATTATGTCATTTCCTTGCACAATTAAATGCTTATATACAACCTCCTTATGGACCCATACTCATGGCCCACTACTTTTAGGCCCAAATTCGGGGTGTTACAGAGACCGCCCCAAAACACTGAAAATGTGAGTGGTAATCGAGATCCTACGAGAGATTCGACTGTGAGATCATGTAACAATCTGGTTTAGACCCTAGTCATAATAGTGGTTTTAGGACCACAAATCTGAGTCATAAAAAATATTTTAATATTATTTTCTATGCTTATGATATGTGAATTAGCATGTGTGAAAGTTTCGTATGAAAATTTAATCATTTGTGTGCTTAATTTGCAAAAAGGACCTAATAGCATAAAATGAAAAAGTGGCATTCTATTTAGTAAGTGCCTATTTGTTGTGGCTTTCTAAATGAGAGGTCCTTATGTGGTTATTTGACCATTTGAAGTATGAGTGGACATTAATAGCCTTAATTGATATGAATTATATGTTTTATTATAAAGGGTAAATAAGTAAAATATGTAATAAACATATTATAATTAAAATAATGCATGAAATTAGGCTAATAACATTTCATATTGCTGAAAATACAAAGAAATAAGAATGAAAAAGTTTCAGCTAGGGTTCGACCTTGTCTTCTTTGATTAAGGTATGGTTTATGTTCAGTTTTTGATAATTTCTACGTTTTTGTAATCGTTGCTTTGTATCCTACCAAGCCCATGTCTCAATTTATGATTTTCTTGATGATTTTGAGTTGAGCTACTGATGAAACTATGAGCTTTAAGAAGTTTGATGTTGGCAAATTAAAGATATGTGTTGGGTTAGTATATTTTGTCTTTGAATTTTTGATGAATTTGAGTAATTTGGACTAAATTGTGAAATTTGTAAATTGAGGGACTAAAATGTAAAATAAATGAAACATATGGGCTTATATGAAAGGTATGATAATTCGACCTAACTTGGGTATATGCAAATTTTGTGTATTTTGTGATTTTTGTGATTAGGGACTAAATTGTCAAAATGTGAAAATGTGAGGGCTAATTTGTAAAATTCCCTAAATGTGTGTTTTTGGATTGATTTGAGTGATTTGGTGAATAAAAGAGTTAAATTTGAATTTATATAGATCAAGAATTAAAGAAAACGAAATTAGATCGGGGAAAGTCGAAGATCATCGAGTAGCTGATTTCGTCTATCCGAGTCCGTACAAGGTATGTAACACCCCAAACCCAGCCTGGAAGTTTGGCTCAAATCTGGTGTGTCACATTGAAGTGTTTTTCGAAAACCATGTTTCCATTAAAAACCCTTCTTAATAATTAAAAACTTATACCCTGTAACACCCTGAATTTGGGCCTAGAAGTTTTGGGCTTTGAGCATGGGAGTGGTTCAAGGTAGCTTATAATATTTTGTTGTGCATGTAAATTTCATTAATGAAGGCTTGTTTTAGTGGTTAAGTGTGCTGAGAAGTGTTGGAGAAGTCCTGGCTTCAACCTGGACTCTAGCAAAAATTTTTGTTTAAGGTGAATCAAACCTTGGGTGTAGTAGGTAGGCCTTAAGAATATTGTTGGAGAAATTGTGCCACAAAAAGCCTTGTGGTCTTGTGGCAAAGTAGCGCCACATAAGAGGTAGGAAGGTGGCGTCATAGAGTTGGCAAAGAGGTCCAGGGTTCGAAACTCATGGCAATCAAAGAGCATTTATTTTACTAACAAGGGGCGGCAAGAGTTGGTGTTGAATTTAAACTCTGATATGGAGGGATCCCACATCGGGAAGCTAACATAAGAGTGGATGCGAAGCTGGCTTTAAATAGAGAGAACCATAAGGAGAGTAAAGGTACCTTTCTTGGCTGATCCCTTTTGCTTTATGGCGTGCTCGTTTGGGTTGGGCGTCGGCTAAGAGTGCTCGGAGCGCAGATTAACTCCAGTCTCCTGTCAGGTGTGTATTTCTCACTACTCTAGCTGTAGGATGGCTACTTCGAGCTGTGATGGGCCGAAAGGGGCCATCTGGGCCCAATGGGCCTACGGGCCCAATTGGATAAGTTGTTTGATTGTGTAGTAAATATTGGACTAGGCAAGTGAATCTCATATCTATGGCTAGATTTGGGCTAAAAGGGCCACACGAGCGTGTGGGCCCATTTGGGCCGAGAATGGGCTTTAGGCCCATTCGTATTGTTATCCCTGTTTAGAATAATTTAGTTTACCAGATTACTAAAATACCCTCGACTTGTAAAATTACCAAAATACTCCCGATTTACAGAACTACCGTTTTACCCTCGATTTGCAAAATTATTGAAATACCCCTGTAGGGTAGAATTACTGAAATACCATTGTAGGGTAGAATTATCGAAATACCCTTGTAGGGTAGAAATACTGAAATACCCCTGTAGGGTAGAGTTATTGAAATACCCTTGTAGGGTAGAATTACCGAAATACCCTTGTAGACTAGAAATACTAAAATACCCCTGTAGGGTAGAATTACTGAAATACCCCTGTAGGGTAGAATTATCGAAATACCCTTGTAGGGTAGAAATACCGAAATACATTTATAGGGTAGAATTACGAGATACCCTTGTGGGGTAAAATTACCATTTTGCCCTAGGGTATAAATGATTGTTTTGCCCTTGTGGGTAGGTAACTGACTTGGACTGTGTGGTTGACGGATTTGATTGTGAATATATGTTGGTGATATGAATGACTTGACTGTGATTGTTTGATTCAAATATGGGCATGACATTCTGCATACATGACATGTTACATGGGTTGGGATTTTGTACGGAGGAAGATCTGATCTGTTAGGATCGCATGGTTGCTTGACAACTGTGGATCCACCGAAGGCTTAAGAGCCGTATATTCGTACTGATTTGATAAGGTCGCACGGGTTGCCCTAGACGACTGTGGACCGATCGATGGCTGAGTGTCGATCATGTTACCAAAGGCTGTGTGCCAAACGTATTTGCCTAAGGCTATGTGCCAATATATGATTATTGACGACTCTGTATCGATCATATTTACTCAAGCCTGTGTGCCAACTATATTACCGTCGCTAATGGCTATGTGCCTAACATGATACAGCTACCGATGGCTTAAAGCCAATTATTCTGATTATGGCTTTGCGCCAACCTACATATGGCTTTGTACCAACCTGATTATGGTTGTGTGCCGTTATTGTGGGCTTCGTGCCTATTATATACCCGTTATTGATGGCTTTATGCCACGTATTTTGTTAAGTGGCTTTGCCACATTATCTAATTTTGGTGGCTCTACCACAATATCTGTATCTGGTGACTCTGTCACAATATCTGTTATGGCAGCCATGTTGCAAATTCTATGGTGTGTAGCGGATGGGTGGGTCGAGTTGTCTCCCACATGGTGTAAGATTGGTACGGGGGTGTATACGGATGGATTGAGTTGGGATTGCATTCACATTCTGATTCTGATTCTGTTACTTGATACTGATTCTGATTCTATCACCTAAGTCTGATTCTAATTCTGATTCTGATTCTGTCACCTGATTCTGATTCTGAATCTCATTTTGATTCTAGTTCTGATAATTTTTCTTCTTCTGTAATGGGCTAAGGCCCACCCGGTACTATCTGTTATAATGGGCTAAGGCACAATTGATATTGAAACTGCAAGTAGGGCTGGGGCCAGACTTTTAATTCTTTTATATGACTGACTGTTCCTTTTATATAGTACGGCATTTCACACTGAGTTTTCGTAAACTCACCCCGTTTATTAACCTTTCAGGTAATTTCCAGCCCTAGACGGATCGAAGCTACGAGGGGCTCGGAGGAAGCCACACACACTGTTTATGTTACAATTTTGATTATTACTTTTAAATGTTTTTATGTGGGTTGTAGTAAAGCCGTTGTAATTTTCTGGATTCCAAATTTGGAATTTTATTTATTGTTCTTATAATTGCTAGTATTAGAACATGGTTTTCCAAAGCAACTACTGTTGTTCAAAACATCACGTATCCGCAATTGTTTTTAAATTAAGCTTCCGCAACTACCAAGATTTTTACACAGTTGTTAAGAATGTTATTCAGCTGAGGTTTTCTAACAAGGTTTAAAAAGGGTATAAGTTTTTAATTATTAAGAAGGGTTTTTAATGGAAAATGGTTTTCGAAAAACACTTCAATGTGACACGCTAGATTCGAGCCAAACTTCCAGGCCGGGTTTGGGTTGTTACATACCCCTTTTAAACCTTGTTAGAAGACCTCAACTGAATAACATTCTTAACAACTTTGTAAAAATCTTGGCAGTTACAGAAGCTTAATTTAAAAACAACTGCAGATACGTGATGTTTTGAACAACGGTAGTTGCTTTGGAAAATCGTGTTCTAATACTAGCAATTATAAGAAAAATAAATAAAATTCCAAATTTGAAATCTAGAAAATTACAACGGCTTTACTACAACCCACATAAAAACATTTAAAAGTAATAATCAAAATTGTAATATAAACAGTGTGTGTGGCTTCCTTCGAGCCCCGCGCAGCTCCGATCCGTCTAAGGCTGGAAATTACTTGAAAGGTTAATAAACGGGGTGAGTTTACGAAAACTCAGTGTGAAATCCCCTACTATATAAAAGGAACATTCAGTCATATAAAAGAATTAAAAGTCTGGCCCCAACCCTACTTACAGTTTTAGTATCAATTGGGCCTTAGCCCATTGTAACAAACAATACCGGATGGGCCTTAGCCCATTACAATATAAGAAACATTATCAGAACTAGAATCAAAATGAGAATCAGAATCAGAATCAGGTGACAGAATCAAAATCAAAATCAGAATCAGAATCAGAATCAGAATCAGAATTAGAATCAGCATCAGGTAACAGAATCAGAATCAAAATGTGAATGCAATCCCAACCCAATCCAGGCATCACACCACCCATACCAAGCTCATCACACCATGTGGGGAAAACTCAACCCACCCAGCCCACACAACAATATGCAGTAAAGCTGCTAATAACAGAATATTGTGGCAGAGCCACCAGAATCAGATAATGTGGCAAAGCCACTTAAAAGAATACGTGGCACAAAGCCATCGATAACGGGTCTATAATCGGCATGAAGCCCACAATATCAACACGAAGCCCACAATAACAGCACACAGCCTTCGGTAACATGATCGGTACTCAGCCATGGATCGGTACACAGTCATCTCGGGCGACCCGTGCAACCTTATCAAATCAGTACGAATATACAGCTCTTAAGCCTTCGGTGGATCTACAGTCGTCAAGCAACCATGCGATCCTAACAAATCAGATCTTCCTCCGTACAAAATCCCAACCCATGCAACATGTCATATATGCAGAATGTCATGTTGATACTTGAATCAAACAATCACAGTCAAGTCATTCATATCACCAACATATATTCACAATCAAATCCGTCAACCACACAGTCCAAGTCAATCACTTGCCCACAAGGGCAAAACAGTCATTTAACACCCTAGGGGCAAAATGGAAATCTTACCCCACAAGGGTATCTCGGTAATTCTACCCTACAGGGGTATTTCAGTATTTCTACCCTACAAGGGTATTTTGATAATTCTACCCTACAGGGGTATTTCAGTAATTCTACCCTATAGGGGTATTTCAATAATTTTGTAAATCGAGGGTAAAATGGTAATTCTATAAATCGGGGGTACTTTGGTAATTTTACAGTCGAGGGTATTTCAGTAATTTGGTAAACTAAAGTATTCTAAACAAGGATAACAATACGAATGGGCCTAAAGCCCATTCTCGGCCCAAATGGACCCACATGCTCGTGTGGCCCTTTTAGCGCAAATCTAGCCACAGATATGAGATTCACCTAGCCTAGTCCAATATTTACTACACAATCAAACAACTTATCCAATTGGGCCCGTAGGCCTATTGGGCCCACATGGCCTCTTTCGGCCCATCGCGGCTCGAAGTAGCCATCCTACAGTTAAAGTAGTGAGAAATACACACCTGATAGGAGACTCGAGTTAATCCGCGCTCCGAGCACTTTTAGCCGATGCCCAACCCAAACGAGCACGCCATAAAGTGAAAGGGATCATCTAAGAAAGGTACCTTTACTCTCCTTATGGTTCTCTCTATTTAAAGCCAGCTTCGCATCCACTCTTATGTTAGCTTTCCAATATGGGATTCCTCCATCATCAGAGTTTAAATTCAACACCAACTCTTGCTGCACCCTGGTAGCAAAATAAATGCTCTTTGATTGCCATGAGTTTAGAACCCTAGACCTCCTTGCCAACTCTATGACGCCACCTTCCTTCCTCTTATGTGGCGCTACTTTGCCACTTGACCACAAGGCTTTTTGTGGCACAATTTCTCCAACAATATTCTTAAGGCCTACCTACTACACCCAGGGTTTGATTCACCTTAAACCAAAATTTTTGCTAGAGTCCAGGTTTGAACCCAGGACTTCTCCAACACTTCTCAGTACACTTAACCACTAAAACAAGCCTTCATTAACGAAATTTACATGTACAACAAAATATTATAAGCTACCTTCAACCACTCCCATGCTCAAGGCCCAAAACTTCTAGCCCATATTCAGGGTGTTACAAGGTAAGTCGACATACAAATAAATGTTTTTGAATTGATTTATTCATGCTTATATGTCATTGTATTATGATAAATGATAATATAAGAGCTGAATATGAGATGTCCAAGAAAGTATCGACAAAATTTTGACCTCCAAAAAGCCCCGTACAAACCTTAGGAATAGTTAGGATACATATGTCATGACATAGGATCCGATATGTGTTATCGTGTAAGACCACATCTGGGATGTTGGCATCGACTTATGATTTATGTGTAAGACCATGTCTGGGACATTGGCATCGTATTTGATTTCATGTAAGACCCTGCCTGGGACAGTGGCATCGATATTTGATTACATATAAGGCCATATCTGAGACGTTGGCATTGTACGAACTTTCCGAGCTATCTGCGTATCCTTATGATTCCGAAAGGTTCAACGGGCATTCTGAGAAATGAATGAATATATGTGAGATATGTATTCGATTTAGGTATGTTTGAAATGGATACTTTGATTGAGAACAAAGGTCAGTATATGTACAAGTGATGACATGTGACATAAGTATGAGAAAATATGTTATTTGTGCAAATGAAATAAGTATATGGGAAATGTACATGAGTTATGTGGTTTGTGATAGTATTTGAGTATGGAGTATATGTATTTAGATGATGTTTATATGTCTTATTTGATAAGTTTATTTGTATATGGCTTACTAAGCTTTTGAATGCTTAGTTTGTGTGTTTCTCAAATATTTTATAGATATCGTAGTTACCGGGAGCTCGGGGATTCATTGAGGATCGTCACCACACTATCCAACTCTATTTTGGTACATTTTAAAAGTGTAAATATGGGAGTATGGCATTTATAGGCTAGAAGTATTTGGATATGTTTTGTGAAGTGTATATATCTAGCTATGTGATTTGGCTTGGTTTTGGTGGTGTATATGTATGAGTTCTGGTATATGATATGTGATACAATTGTGGTATGTTTAATGTGTTCATAAATGGCCAAGAGAAATGATATGTCCGGTAAGTTTTGGTATGTGCTTAATTATGGAATTGGTAAGAATATGGTGTGAAATTGAATGTGAATATCAAGGTTATAAATCATATATTTTGGTACGTTTTTGGCTTACAGAATGTTATGATTTGGTATGTGTTTCAAGCATGAAATATGTTGATAATGATTTGGTATAAATGATGTATGTTTTGGTTGGGAATTTGGTATAAATTGTCTTTGTTTTATGCTTGTAGGGAGGACCCTTAATGGGTGGCAATTCCCACACGGGCAAGGACACGGGCGTGTGTCTCAACCGTGTTGCTCGAGGGCCATTTCGAAATGAGCATGGGCAGACTACACGGTCGCACACATGGACGTATGGTAGGTCGTGTGGCCAAGTCAGTTTTAACCACGGGCTAGACACACGGGCATGTGACTGGCTATGTGATCCAAGTTAGTAGCCTCCCTAATTTTCACACGGCCTGGCACACGGACGTGTCTTGTGGCCGTGTGGACAAGTCAGTATGTATGCCCTATTTTTGACATGGCCTAGACACATAGACGTATCTAAATCCACGTGAGGCACACGGCCTGTTCACATGGGCGTGTGACCTGTACAACTTTGAAAAATGTTTAAATTTCAAAAAATTTGGTATGAGCTCAGTTTAGTCCCAACCACTTTCTAAAGAATGATTAAGGTCTTGATGACCTATATAAGGGACTTTATAATAATGTTTGACTAAGTTGTGGATGACGTTATTGAATTGTTCGTAAAATGTTTTGTTTTTGATTTTTCAGTAACGCCTTTAACCATAGTCCGGCAACGGATACGGGTTAGGGGTGTTACATTTGGTTGGTATCAGAGTTATGATTTAGTCAATTCTAGGACTAACTTAGCGTATGTGAGTCTAGCTATACATGCCATATTTATGAACTGTGATAGTGTGATGAATCCTGACAATGAAAATGTGTTTTTATATAGTAAATGGATCCCGAATGAGCCGTAGATGATGATGTCGAGACCAACGCGTCTGCTCCCACGCAAGGGATAGCTTCCTCCGAATCTAGACCGGCTACGAGTAGCCATGATGGAGAGGCTAGACAAGCCTTCTATCAGATGATGAATGATTGGTTCACCCAATACATTAGAACTAATCCGGCTGTTCAACAACCCCTAACCCCGGCTAATCCTCCGCAAGTCCCTGTTATGTCGCAAGTTAGTCTGAATCAGTTGAATAAGCCTCCAGTTGATTAGATTAGAAAATATAGGGCCGAAGAATTTCACGCTACTACGAATGATGATGGTAAAAGAGCTGAGTTCTGGTTAGTCAATACGATAAGAGTATTTGATGAATTGTCTCTGACTCCGAATGAATGCATAAAAATGTCTTGTTTCACTTCTCACTGGTGGAAGACTTTGATATCTGTGGTTCCGAGAGAGCGAGTCACCTAGGATTTTTTCTAAGCTGTATTTCAGAAGAAATACATTAATCAGAGATTCATAGATTAGAAATGTAAAGAGCTTCTTGAATTGAAGCAAGGTCGTATGTCTGTTATAGAATACGAGTGAGAATTTGTAAGACTGAGTCAATATGCTAGAGAATGTGTTTCAACTGAAGCAATAATGTGCAAAATATTTGAGGATGGTCTGAATGAATATATTCTTTTGTTAGTTGGGATTCTAGAGATAAAAGAATTCGTTGTTCTTGTTGAACAAGCCTGTAAAGCTGAAGAGCTCGGGAAAGAGAAAAGAAAAGTTGATTCTGAAGCTAGAGACATGAGAAAGAGATCTACAAGCAAATCATTTCAGTCTATGTCAAGGAAATTTCGAGATGATTATAGCTGTTCAAAGGCTAAAGTGGGACATTCGAGTAGAGAGCGTGCTAGATCACATTCGAGCTTCAGAGCTCTAGCTACATCTGTTGCTAGTTTTGGAAATGTCAAATCTGATTGTCCTGAGTGCAAACATTGTGGTAAAAGACATCTTGGAAATTGTAGACTATATGATTAGGCTTGTTTCAAATGTGGATCATTAGATCACTTTATTCGTGATTGCCTACAGTTTGTTGAGCAAGAAATGGTATAAAATCCGAGGCCAAGTGGCAATGCATCTCGTAATAGACCTCCCAAAAATACGGGTAATGTGAGTGTCAGTCAGAGGGGAACAAAAGACACTACTGTTAGATCCGAGGCTCGTGCACCTACCAGAGCTTATGCCATTCGAGCTCGTGAGGAAGCTTCATCTCCAGATGTGATTACGAGTACTTTTACTCTTTACAATACTTCTGTGATTGCTTTGATAGATCCAGGATCAACACATTCGTATATATGCATAAATTTAATATCCAGTAAGACTTTTCATGTAGAGTCTACTGAATTCGTGATTAAAGTATCAAACCCCCTAGGTAAAAGTGTCTTAGTTGACAAAGTGTGCAAGAATTGTCCGTTGATGTTTCAAGACATTTGTTTTCCGGGTGATTTGATGTTATTACCCTTTGATGAGTTTGATATTATTCTGGGTATGGATTGGTTAACTTTACATTAAGCTGTTGTGAATTGCAAACGAAAAACTATTGATTTGAGATGCAAGAATGATGAAATAGTCCGAATTGAATCTAGTGATTTGAATGGATTGCCTGTTGTAATATCTTCGATGAAAGATCTGAGTATTGTGAGAAAAGGTTGTCAAGCTTACTTTGCTTATGTGATTGATTCGAAAGTGTCAAAAAAGAAAATTGAATCAGTACCTGTTGTCTGTGAATTCTCTAATGTGTTTCTTGAAGAACTTCTAGGATTACCTCTATTTGAATTTGGCATTGAGTTAATATTGGGAACTACTCCGATTTTGATAGCTCCGTATAGAATGGCACCGATCGAACTAAAATAATTAAAATCTCAGTTGCAACAGTTGATCAATAGAGGGTTTGCTAGACCGAGTTTCTCACCTTGGGGTGCTCCTATTCTGTTTGTGAAAAACAAAGACGGTACGATGAGAATGTGTATAGACTATCGTCAGTTGAATAAAGTGACTAACAAGAATAAGTATCCTCTGCCTCGAATTGATGATTCGTTTAATCAATTGAAAGGAGCTACACTGTTTTCGAAGATACATTTCAGATCAAGCTATTATTAGTTGCGAGTAAAAGATTCAGACATTTCAAAAACTGCATTTAGAACGAGGTACGACCACTATGAGTTTTTAGTTATGCCTTTCGGATTAACTAATGCACCTACTATCTTTATGGATTTGATGAACAAAATTTTCAGACTGTATTTAGATCGATTTGTTGTCGTACTCATCGATGACATATTGATTTATTCATGTGATGAATCTGAGCATGCCGAACATTTGAGAATAGTGCTACAGACTTTGCGAGATAAGCAATTGTATGCAAAGTTTAGTAAATGTGAATTTTGGTTACGAGAAGTCGATTTTTTGGGCCATATTGTATTAGCATCAAGTATCCGAGTTGATCTGAGCAAAATTTAGGCTATTTTGGATCAGAAGCCTTCGAGAAATGTTTCCGAAGTCCGCTATTTTTTGGGACTTACTGGTTATTACCAAAGATTTTTAAAAGGCTTTTCTATGATTGCAACTCTGTTAACGAAACTGCTTCAGAAAGATGTGAAGTTTGAATGGTTCGAAAGTGTCAAAAAAGCTTTGATCAATTGAAAGCCCTATTGACTGAAGCTCCAGTGTTAGTACAACCTGAATCGGGTAAAGAATTTTTGATTTATAATGATGGTTTGTTGAGCGGTTTGGGATGTGTTTTGGTGTAGGAAGGTAAAGTCATTACTTATGCTTCGAGACAGTTAAAGCCGCACGAAAAGAACTATCCAATGCACGATCTAGAATTAGCTATGATTGTATTTGCTTTGAAAATTTGGGGCCACTATCTGTTTGGTGAGAAATGTCATGTTTATTTTGATCATAAGAGTTTGAAATATCTGATGACTCAGAAAGATTTGAATCTTCGATAGAGAAGATGGTTAGAACTGTTAAAAGACTACAAACTTGTGATTAATTATCATCTTGGAAAAGCAAATGTTGTTGCTGATACTTTGAGTCGAAAATCACTGTTTCCTCTACGTGAGATGAATGCTCATTTGGTTATGTCTAATGATGGTTTAGTTTTAGCCGAATTAAAAGCAAGACCACTATTCATTCAACAGATTATCGAAGCTCGGAAGATTGATAATGAGATTTTAGTAAAATGAGACAATGTGAATTGGATTCTGATTCTGAATTTCAAATTGATAATGACGATTGTTTGAGATTCTGAGATCGAATTTGTGTTCTGAGAAATCCAGAATTGATTCAGATGATTTTGAATGAAGCTCACAATAGTCGTTTATCTTTTCATCTGGGTAGTACGAAAATGTATAATGATCTGAAACAATTTTATTGGTGGCTTGGTATGAAGCATGATATCTTTGAATTTGTTGCGAAATGCTTAATCTATCAGCAAGTTAAAGCTGAACATCAGGTGTCATCGGGTTTTTTACAACTGATTATGATTCCTGATTGGAAATGGGATAATGTAATGATAGATTTTGTTTCAGGTTTGCCCCTATCTCCGAGAAAGAAAGATGCAATTTGGGTACTGGTTGATAGATTGACGAAATCAGCCCATTTTATTCCGGTACAATTTGATTACTTGCTTGATAAGTTAGTTGAGTTATATATTTCCGATATTGTGAGATTGCATGGTGTGCCATTATCTATTGTGTCAAACAAAGATCCGAGATTCACATCACGGATTTGGAAGAAATTGCAAGATGGTTTGGGTACAAAATTGCATTTCAGTACTGCTTTCCAGTCACAAATGGATGGTGAGAAACCGTAATTTATACATATTTTTACTCCATGCTTAACACATTTTATGGATGATTTTTCCTTAGAATTGGTGAATTCGATGCTCCTAAATGCCTTAATTTCATGTTTTATACTTAGGTGAGCATAAGAGAGCAAAAGAAACGAGAAATGGGCCAAAAAGGGGAAAATGGGCCTACGTACGAAATCAACACGGCCTGGATCTCCTCACACAGGCTAACCACACGACCGTGTCAATTTGGCAGAATCGAAGCACGACTCACACGGGTGGACCACACGCCCGTGCCTATTTAACAAGCTTGACCACAGCCTAAAGTAAAAGCACACGTGCGTGTCCCTGCCGAGCCCAAGTTTAGTCCAATTCGGAAAAGGCCAATTTTGAGGGTTCTTAGGCATTCCAAAGCCTATAAATACACCCTAAAGGAAGAGGAAAAGGGGAGGCATAGGGAGGAAGGAAGTAATTACTCGAAGGAAGCCGATTGATCCATCTTAGAAGTCGGATTCATCGTCAAGACTGAAGATCTCCCCTCAATTTCCCTTCAGGTATTTTGGGTTTTCTTTATGTTTTGTATTCATTATTCTTCTGATATGTTTTCCTTTTTAGTTATGAACTAAATCCCATAAATACCTTAGGGGAATGAAACCTAAGATGAATCTTGTTATTATTTTTTGAATTGTATAATAAATATTTGACTTGTTCTTAATTATGTGTTCTAAATTCTTGTTTTGATATTCCAGGATATTGATTCAAGTTAAGCTCTTATTCAGAGGAGGAATAAACCCTGTCTAAGAGTACAATTGTCATAATTAAGCGGAGTTGATTGCGCGCCTAGAGATAGGGTGACAAGATTTTTTCGGATTAAGGTCAAACCTAATAAGGGGATCCATAGATCGAGTTAATGCAACCCTAGGAAGTTAATTAGAAAAAGATTTCAATTATTCAACCTAGGGTTAGACGTTGTTGTCTCAAGAGAGATAATAATATAACTTAGGGATTTCTACGGATCAAGTCAAATGAATAAATCGTCCGATTCGGAGTCAGAATAACAAGTGAAGTCTAGGTGGATTTTTCGTTAGGTATTGTCTCAATCAATCGAGTTTTCCAAAAGTAATTCCCCAATTCTATTTTCTGTAAATTCTTAGTTTAGTTAATTAGTTAGTTAAAACAAACCCCATTATTCTTAGGCTAATAATAAAAAGACAGTCATTACTAGTACTTTTAGTTCCTTTGGGTTTGACAATTTGGTCTTGCTAAAACTATACTACTGTTCGATAGGTACCCTTGCCTTCATCGTGATAATAGTTACAAGAACGATTAATTATAAATTTATAAAAATTATCACACAAAATCACGTAACAAGTTTTTGGGGCCTTTGCCAGGGAACTAAGATATTAGGAAGACTCAGTTTTTATTACTTTAGCCATTTATTTTTCTTGCAAGTTAATTTTATTTTTATTATTATTTATTAATTTACTTTTTCTTCCTCTTGGCAGGTTTTTATAGTTTATGACTAGAAGAAACTTGTCAGGACCACTACTTTTTGACAGTGAGATCGATCGCACAGTTCGCAGAAACCAAAAAGAAATAAGGTGAAGCTTAAGATACATAGAGAACGAGCAAGAGGACGATATTCAAACCATGACCGAGGAGATGGCTGAAAACCAAGAAAATCCGCTACCTCCTGCAATTGCTATTAATCAAAATATTGCTTCGCACACTATGTATGATTATGCTAAACCTAATTTAACAGGAACTGAGTCAAGTATAGTTAGACCTGCTGTTGCTGCAAATAATTTTGAACTGAAACCTAACATAATTCAAATGATACAACAGTTTGTTCAGTTTGATAGTTTGCAGGACGAGGATCCCAACGCTCACTTGGCAAATTTCCTAGAATTTTGCGATACATTTAAAATCAACGGCATTTTTGATGATGCCATACGTCTTCGGTTGTTTCCCTTTTTGTTAAGGAATAAGGCTAAACAATGGTTGAACTCGTTACCACGAGGGTCAATCACTACTTGGGAACAAATGACCTAAAAATTTTTATTAAAATATTTTCCATCAGCTAAAATAGCCAAATTACGTAATGATATCTCTTCTTTTGTGCAGATGGATTTAGAAACACTCTACGATGCATAGAAGAGATACAAGGACCTTTTGAGAAGGTGCCCTCACCATGGGTTACCGCTTTGGCTACAGTTTAAAACGTTCCATAATGGCCTGAATCCTTCGACTCGGCAGATGACTGATGCAGCCGCTGGAGGAACTATCAATAATAAGACACCTAAGGCGGCTTACGAATTTATTGAAGAGATGTCACTGAATAACTATCAGTGGCAAGTTATGAGAACAAAGCCGATGAAAGCAGTCGGTGTCTTCAACCTCGACGCGGCTACTATGCTATCTAACCAAGTAGAACTCTTAAATAAAAAGATTGACGGTTTGTGTGGTTCTACTCAGGTACATCCAATGATGAGGTGTAATTCGAATGGAGGAGGAGCATGCATAGAATATGAACCCTTCAACCCTAGCATCGAGGAGGAACAAGTCCAATATATGGGTAACAATAACTCTAGACCCCAAAATAACCCATATAGTAACACTTATAATGCAGGTTGGAGGAACCACCCAAATTTCTCCTGGGGTGGTCAAGGGAATCAAAGGCCACAGAATCCTCCGGGTTTTCAACAACCACCCTATCAACAGGAAAAGAAACCGAACCTTGAAGAGATGCTATCTAAATTTATCTCGGTGACAGAAATTCATTTTCAAAATACCGAGACAGCACTTAAGAATCAACAAGCATCGATCCAAGGGCTCGAAACTCAGATTGGACAGCTTGCCAAGATGATTTCTGAACGACCACAAGGTAGCAGCCAAGCAACACAGGATCTAACCCAAGGGAGCAACTCAACGTGATTACCAGTCAAGATGAGGAAGGGTTAGTCACACCTGAACCAGAACCAAGGCAAGAAATTGAGATAAGCAAAGGTAAAGGTGAGGTAGACCACAATGAGCAGAAACTGGTAAGTACAGAATACAAGCCTCGTGTGCCATACCCTAACGTGACAAGGAAAGACTGCTCAGATGAACAAATTGGTAAATTCCTTAAACTCTTAAAAAAATTACACATTAACTTACCATTTATTGAACTCTATCACAGATGCTAAATGCAATGAAATTTTTAAAGGAGCTTTTAGCAAATAAGTGAAAGCTGGACGAGGCATCGCATGTGGAGCTAAACGCAGTTTGCTCAGCTATTCTGTAGAATAAGCTACCTAACAAATTAAAAGATCCAGGGAGTTTTACAATTCCTTGCTTAATTGGTAGTTTAGATGTTAATAATGCATTAGCTGATTTAGGGGCTAGTATTGACGTCATGCCCTACAAAATGTTCAAACAATTAGGTCTTGGGAAACCCAAACAAGCTAGGATGAGCATTCAATTAGCAGATAAAACTATAAGATTTCCTAGGGGTATTATTGAAGATGTGCTAGTTAAAATCGATAAATTTATATTTCCCGTTGACTTCATTGTTCTAGACATAGAGGAGGATAGCAACACTCCTTTGATTTTAGGAAGGCCCTTTTTAGCAACTGCTAAAATGATTATTGATGTTGGCACAGGTGAGCTCATATTTTGTGTGGGAGACGAAAAATCACCCTTCAAGCTCGCAATTCTGGCAACACATCGAAAAATTGAAGGTGTTTGTCTAAACCATTCTACTAAAACTGACAATATGGTGCAACCTACTTTGCAAGAAATGAGTCTGAAGGAAGTACATGAGCCACTATCAAGCAATAGTAGAGGACCTATTCATGAAGAATGAAGGCTACAAATCGAGGAGCTAGATGAATGGCGGACACATAAATTGAGAACACACGATAAACCAAAACTACGCTAGGATGAGCTCAATACCTTTCCAAATCAACTTAAGGTTGGAGATAAAGTTTTATTAGATGTTTTAGATCCTCACATTGTCACTACCAAACCGAATAAAGAAATCCCTCTTACAGTACTTAGCATTTCCCCATTCGGTACAGTTGAGGTAAATCATCCCAAGTTCGACAATTTTAAGGTAAACAATACCCGCCTAAAACCTTATTTTGATGAGATTCACAGCAGGAATGAGGAGTATAAACTCCTCGAACCACCATGACCATTCAATGGAAAGGTAACTCGAGCTTAGACTATAAATAAGCACTTCTCGGGAGGCAACCTGAGCACTAACAATATTAATTTCTTAAAATTTTAGTTTTAAAATCTAACATACTAACCAAATCATTGAGCACAAGCTTTTCAGAACCATACGGTTAGTAACATGGGCTTGCTGTAGGCCGTGCACATACCACGGGATGTAACACGGCCGTGCAATACGGCCGTGTGAAAACAGGGAAAAAAATTTCTTCCCTAACATGGGATGCAATAAGTAGCCACGGCCGTGCGACATGGTCATGGGCGAAACTGCCAAAATAACATGGGCGTGCGCCTTCCTACACGGGCGTGGGAGAAGCGAACAGAGAACGACATAGCCGCGCAACATGGCCGTGTACACCAATGCGCCTAATTTCGAAAAATACAAAATGCATGGGCTGAGCATAGAGCACACGGGCGTGCCATACGGCCGTGTGCCCCAATTTCTCTATAAACACCTATTATTCATTTTATTTTATTTTTATATCTATATTTTGAAATTATTCTTTTTATTTTATTTTCTTTCCTTTTAATACTATTTTATCCTAAGTTTTTTACAATTTCTATTCTTCGGCTATTTCATTATGAGTAATTATGCTTCAGTATACCTCTTAAAGAATTCCTGATTTGCTCACAGTTATAAAGAGCTCCAAAGCTCACTATTACTCAGGAACTTGAAACTCCACTGGGAAAGGTTCCCCATGACTGCCATGTCCTGCTCGACCACGACCATAGCTACTGATACGAGTCACAAAAGCCCAAATTCTTGAAGGCGAGGCCCAATAAGCAAATTCCCAGCCCAATCAAGAAATCCATCCATACTTAGTTGAAAATCAGGCCAAATTGTCAAAGTGGCCCAAGTTGTAAAGTTTTATTTTTATTTTTATTTATTTATTTATTTATTTACTTAGTTTAAATTTTTATGTCAATATTCAGTCCAAGAGTCCCAGATAAAATGACATTTGACCGAATTTCCATATTAAATAATTAGGAGTTTTTTTTATTTTAGTTTTCTAATTAGATTAGGACTAGTTATAAGGCCTATTTAAAGGCATGGCTGTCCACCTTGTTAAACACTTATCATTATTATTAAAATTTCAGATTTGTTGAGAGCAGAATTTTCTTTGAGTTTTCTCCAAGATTTTTCTCTTGAGTTTTCTTTAGAAGTTGTTTTAACAATCTTGTGATTGTGGGAGCCATCTTCAACCTTCTTCTTGCCATTGATATTCTTTGGAGGGGAGATTAGAGCCGTTTGAAGGGAGTTGTGAGATCTTTCGAGATTTCAAGGCTTCTTAGGACTTATCTTTTAATTTCTTACTGTCAATTCTTTCTTTATTTCTACTTGTGCTGAATCATTATCTAATCTATTTTCTGTTCTTATTGTGTTTTCAGCCTTTTTCTATCTTAAGGAATCAGCCCAAAAATCCCCAATTTCTAGGGTTTTTCCATACTCTTTTTGGGTGAAATTAGATTGTCGAAATTTGGGGAAAACTATCTTGGTGTTTAATTGGACAGAATCACAATCTCCTTGAGGGTTTCAAGAACCCTAACACTTATTTCTATTCTCAATTTGATTCTTTGCTGATTTGGGGATTTTATTTCAGATCTGAAAATTCAAAAATCTAATCTTTTAATTTTCTGTTTCGTTTCAGATCTAATTGTTTAGGGTTTTCGTAGGAGTTTCTCGTGACTTGGCAACTCGATCTTGGTCCGCGCGCATTCCTCTATCATTTGGTATCAGATTTTGGGCGTTTTGGGTGTTCTTGGTTGATTTCTAAACTGATATCTATTTTTTAAAGCATAAACAGCAGTTTTATCCAGAAAAATTGTTCAAAACAATTCATTTGAGTGGGTAAACGTTGTCCGATTGATCTGAAATTTTACATACATGTTTTTGGCACTGTGATTGAATATAAAAAATTATTCCCGCAAAAAAATCAGTCAAAAAGTCAAAAAAATCAAAAAAGATGAAATTCAATAAAAATTTAAAAAAAGATTCAGCGGGTTGAATTTGGTGCCCAAAATTTCCAGATCAAAAATTCAATATATAAAGACACTCCAGATTTAATTTCGTGATTTTTGGAGATCGGGAACACCTCGAACAAAGTTGTCAAGTTACTCCGCAGTTTTTCGGGTTTTCTGTTTTCAGCAATTTTTATTGATTCTTAGCTGTAGGTTTTCATTTGTTTACCTTTATTCTTCCTTTACGTTATCTAACACCTTCTTGGTTCTTGTGTTAGTAGGATTTAAACGTGTGCACAACTTCTTCCTCGGTGCAACACGAATCAATTGGTGTCTCGTCAGTTTTTGGCATCCTAGTGCAAATTAGGATTCTTTGGTAGTTTGGTTCACACTCTCTAATTGGTTGATATAAACTCTGATAAAGAACTCACAAGATTGAATTCGACCTCATTGAGAATTTGATTTTTTCTTTTTGAGTGATTAACGGTGAGGTTTGATAACTTTTATTTTTGAGTGTTGAGTGTTTTGCAGGTTTTAAAAAAAATGTCTACAGGTGATAATAATAGTGACATATTTAAAAAATTCCAACAACAGTTGGATGAACAGGCTGCTGCTCTTCGAGCTTTGACTGCTACCATCAATGAGGTGCAATTGAATCAAGAACCTCAATATTGAAATCCAATCAAAGAAGATAGGGATAACCAACCCCAGAGGCGCGGCCCTCGACGTGTCACTAGAATGGATGATGATTTTCATGATCGTGGACAATCATCTTTGGCAAAACCAAAGAGCGAGCAGCAACGAGAACATCTCTTTCATACTCGCTGCCATGTACAAGGTAAGCTTTGTAGAGTTATTATTGATGGTGAAAGTTGCTCGAACATAGTCAGCACGACGATGGTGGAAAAGCTTTGCTTAACCACTACCAAGCATCCACAACCTTATCAACTACAAGGGCTTAGCAACAAAGGCCAATTTAGGGTCACTCAACAAGTGCGCATCGCCTTTTCTATCGGTAAGTATCAAGACGAAGTTGTGTGCGACGTAATGCCTATTCAAGCCTGCCATTTGTTGCTAGCAGAACCATGGCAACTGGATCGAAAAGTCACTCACGATGGTCGTACCAATAGGTATTCTTTCAAGCATCAAGGAAAGAAACTCACCTTAGTGTCGCTCACTCCGGAACAAGTCCATGAGGACCAAATCAAACTGAAAAATTCTGTTAAAACAAGTGAGGAAAAAGAAAAGAGAATGAAAAAGAGCAAAAGAGATTGAGAGTGAAAAGAAATTGAAGAAAGAAGAGAAAATGAATTAGAAAAGAAACAAAAGAAAAGACGTGGAAAGGGTAGTGAGGAATGTTTCCACTAACCAAGATATGAATTTTTCTTGTGTTGCTACTTTTCAGGTTCCCGAAAGATCGAAAGATAACTTTCAACTTCAATACCTCTCAAATGAAAGACGCTTTCATACGATCAACTTAGGCAAAGATGAAATCACACTACATGATCCCGAAGGTAAGCGAGGTAAGGAAATTTTAGAAACCGAGTCCAGTGCAGATTTGAAAATTATTGATAAAACTTTTGGTGACTTAGTTCTTAAAAGATCCCCTCATTTTGATCCGATTAATTGTTACTCTTCGATTGTGGTTGATAAAGTCATTACGAAAAGAAGCGTGATTTGTTATTCTCTTGATTTACCTTGTGTAAATCCTCGAATTTGTCCAAATCTGTTTTGGAGAATAAGGTAACGAACTTTTCCAAATTTGTTTTCAATTTATATTCGTGCCTTAAACAGTTTATGTGGTTGTACATGAAGTTTGAGTTCCATTTGACAAAGGTTAACTCAACAATGGAGATTCGACTACACTATGCCCCCGATGAGCGAAGGTTTGTTTTAAATGAAAAGGTAAAATCGACCCTTATTCTTCTGCTTATCGAGGTAAGATGCTTGAAACCTTTGAAACACTTTTGTACTCCTCGGATAGTGATAAAGATCGTGTTGATGAACACTTAGATCGAAACGTGCTTGACTGTCCTATTTTATTTATTGATGATCTATCTGTTTTGATGGTTGATAAAAAGATTCTTGTTTTTGATAATGCATGTGTGAGTGAATCTATAGACCGTTGATTAATGCATGGTATGATTATGCAACTCTGTGAACCATGTGAATCTTTTCAAATACCTACTTGTGACGATTATGTTTACCATTTGATTTATTACTCGCAATTTATTCATGGTTTGTGGGAACAATGTGAGACGACTGAATGCCTTAAAACATGTCCATCTTTGTTTGAAATATTTGACGAGGCAGTGGTGAGTAAATTAGATTGTTTGCATGGTAATCTGAATCTGTCCATTCACATGCGTTATACCTGTTCTGTTATGCTTATGATTGGACTACAAGCTTGTTTCCGTTGCTATTTACTATCTCATGGCTATTCTTTTCAGTGGACTCAATTGCCATTAGTCCCGTTCGATAGAGGAAAGTCGAGTTCATTTGATTTTTCAGATTCGAGGACGAATCTTTTTGAGGAAGGGGGGAATGATACGAGTCACAAAAGCCCAATTCTTGAAGGCGAGGCCCAATAAGCAAATTCCCAGCCCAATCAAGAAATCCATCCATACTTAGTTGAAATCAGGCCAAATTGTCAAAGTGGCCCAAGTTGTAAAGTTTTATTTTTATTTTTATTTATTTATTTATTTACTTAGTTTAAATTTTTATGTCAATATTCAGTCCAAGAGTCCTAGATAAAATGACCTTTGACCGAATTTCCATATTAAAATAATTAGGAGTTTTTTTTATTTTAGTTTTCTAATTAGATTAGGACTAGTTATAAGGCCTATTTAAAGGCATGGCTGTCCACCTTGTTAAACACTTATCATTATTATTAAAATTTCAGATTTGTTGAGAGCAAAATTTTCTTTGAGTTTTCTCCAAGATTTTTCTCTTGAGTTTTCTTTAGAAGTTGTTTTAACAATCTTGTGATTGTGGGAGCCATCTTCAACCTTCTTCTTGCCATTGATATTCTTTGGAGGGGAGATTAGAGCCGTTTGAAGGGAGTTGTGAGATCTTTCGAGATTTCAAGGCTTCTTAGGACTTATCTTTTAATTTCTTACTGTCAATTCTTTCTTTATTTCTACTTGTGCTGAATCATTATCTAATCTATTTTCTGTTCTTATTGTGTTTTCAGCCTTTTTCTATCTTAAGGAATCAGCACAAAAATCCCCAATTTCTAGGGTTTTTCCATACTCTTTTTGGGTGAAATTAGATTGTCGAAATTTGGGGAAAACTATCTTGGTGTTCAATTGGGCAGAATCACAATCTCCTTGAGGGTTTCAAGAACCCTAACACTTATTTCTATTCTCAATTTGATTCTTTGCTGATTTGGGGATTTTATTTCAGATCTGAAAATTCAAAAATCTAATCTTTTAATTTTCTGTTTCGTTTCAGATCTAATTGTTTAGGGTTTTCGTAGGAGTTTCTCGTGACTTGGCAACTCGATCTTGGTCCGCGCGCATTCCTCTATCAGCTACCACCAGATATAATATTCTTTTGGTGCAAGACTTATGGACTAATGATCCTCTACCACCGCCGGAGTATCCTCCTCCACCCTCAAGCCAATTATTCTCCAAACCTCCAGTTCAAGGAAATTCATTCATCCCTCAGGAAGTTTCACTTCTCTCCCTATCTTATATTTATATTCTCTTCTATAGATCTATCTTTGTACATTGAGAGTAATGTACATCTTAAGTGTGGGGGGGTATTCATTTTTATATTAGAAAAATCCCTGAATGATTGCCATGTTCTCTTGAAAAGCTCTCATACGCATTAAAACATACGCATTTATCCAGTTCAAGGATAAATTTTGATTGATTTATGATTTTTATTGATATATCTTAAATTAAAACATACGCATTTATGCATTGATTTTTTAAACTTTAAGACATTAGGGAATCAAGCATGATAAGTTGATTTTTGAAGAATTAAAAACTTTTAGGTTGTTTCCTTAAGTTTAGGTATTATCTTGAGTTGGAATTCACAAGTTTAAACATCAAAAAGCCATAATTTTTGTGAGATCTTGAGCCTTTAGAGCATCTATTATTTATTTCAAGCTCACTTTCATTATGAGAGCGTCAGTATTGAATCGTTATTCTAGAACTTGCTTGATTATGCATGTCAAGACCACACCATTTGATTTGATATGTCAAGATGAGAAAGGCACTTAGGATTAACCCACTTATGCCATGAAAAGCCTACCTTCACAATTAACCCTTAGTGAACCCCCTTGAGCCTAACAACCTATTCATTGATTTACCCTTAATATTAACCCATAACTCATTATTGTTGAAATCTCCTAAATTAATTTGATCCCTATTTTTGTCGAGATTTGAGTTGGAATAGTTGCTTAGCTATGTTTTATTCTATTTTGTAATTTGGCCTGTTTCACAAAAATTTAAACATCTTATAAAATATAGCTCATATAGTCGTTTCGTTTCTTCCATATGAAAATAGACTCATCAAGCTTCGATTACATAATTTATTCATTATTTAATTCCATTTCTACTATTTTTAGTGATTTTTCAAATTCACATCACTACTGCTGTCTGAATCTATTTTATGGTAAATTTTACCTATTTCATGGTTTTCCATGGATTAACTAGTAATTTGACATACATATCACCAAATATGATCATGATTAGCCATTCCAATGGTACCAAGCATTTCCATACTACTCAATAACCATATCATAAGTGTAACACCAAAAATGATCAGCCATGACATACGACATAAATATCAAATAGACTTAGACTATTACTCAACCAAAACCGAATTCGAACCTAAGATTAAAGTCATTCTCAATGCATGAAATGCTTACCACAAACATCATCCATTCGTAGTACTGATCACTTTAACTAAAACGAATTTAAACCACTATCAATCATAACCAAATTATCAAGACCAAACTTACTAAAACTTATAACTAAGCACCCATAAGACCAAATCCAAACTTAACATTTAAGCCATATTCGCATGGCTAAAAGTATACATATCAAAGTTCAAACAAAACATAATAGCCTATACATGCCGAAATGTTCTCTTAGACCAACTAATAAGAAGGTACCAAAAGTTGCAAGCTGGCGTGATGACTTCGACGATGGTCCCGAGCACACAAAATGGGTCAAAGAAACCTAAATAAGTAACAAGTAAACACACCAAATGAGTATATAACTCAGTAAGTCATAAGCATTACACTACCGTCCATTAATAAAAGATCATAAGAGAAAACAAATAATGCAAGATCAATTACTCCATCCATACCGAACTATGCTATAATTTCTTAGATTTTCGGTTCAATCTCATGCCAAGTCCTACAATCATACCAAATACCAAAATAACCCAATTGATTCAGATTCATTTCCTCACAGCATGGAACAATGATGCACTAGGTAAATTTATACATACACATCGCATGTCTCAAATTCGATATTTTAGTTAATAGTTCTATCACTTAGTTCTTTCATGCACCTTTTATATTATCAACCGTATTTGCACACATAGTGCTAATTACACTCGCACACATAGTGCCATAGTAAACCGCACACATATTGCATTGGATTTTCTCTCATGCTTCAACATCCAAATCGGCACACCTAGTGCCACTTAATTCCGCACACATAGTGCCATATGTCAACTCATTATGATAAGGCAATTTACTTAACTCAAATAGCACATATGTTACATTAATAAATAGGAAATCACTCCAAAAGAATACCTAACAAAAGGAATTCTTTTATGATTCACTAATATTATTTATATACAAGCTAATCAACCTTACAAAAATGCTTAAGGACTTACCTTATGTCGGATGGAATGATTCCCAATCGACTACTCAATATTCTTTGCTTTGCCTTTGCTTGGTTCCCCTCCTTTGGATTCTTGAGCTAGAATAAACAAGTTAATAGTTTAATTTACCGTGCAAGATATTCATAAATATGTAAATTTAATGATTCCACTTCTTCTTACAACCCTCCTTGTTCCAAATATCAAAATTTCAACTAATGTTTATATTATATCTCAAAGCCGGATGTATTATCATTATCAAAATAACATTTGGTCATCATTTTGTCATTCAACACATATTTTCACTTCATAAACATTTTGACCGTATACTTCTAAACTAGCAAAAGCCCCCCATTTATTCGTACTGTCTTTTAAATACTATCAAGTTCATATACTTCTAATTTCTTAAGTTCAACATCTTAATGCCCATTATAGCCACTCCCATAATCTAAATTTAAAAATCAGCAACACCCATATTTCAACTATCTTAGCCGAATACTCCTCAACACTTAGACTAAAGTATGCACATTAAACTTAATACAACTTTCATTATACCTTTCACCCTAAAACATAATTTATAAATCTTGCCCTTCCTTCCATGTTTCGGTCAATTATTCAAATTACCTCATAACATGAACATTTTTTTCAACTAATCTAGCATGAAATGAACCACTTTTCGTACAAGGAAAAAAATAAATCAAATGAACCTTCCATTTAAACCCCATTCTATCGTCTATTTATTCAATAATACATGTAAACAACTACTAATTCTAGTACTTTGATACACGGTTTAGTGCCCAACCATCATAAAAGTTTGAATTTTTCTTAATATTATCAAAATACATTCAAAAATTAACTTAAACATATAAGAAGATTCAACTAACACTTCAAAACTTACCTCCTACTAGCAAGAAGAAGTGCCGAATTGCCTTAATGAGAATTTTCTTTTTTTCTTTTCTTTAGTTTTGATTTTTGGAGGAAGAAGGAGATGAACACACTCTCTCTCCTTGAATTTCTTCTTTATTCATCTATTTTTCTTATTAAATCATTTTATTTTAAATATTTTAATCATTTTCTAACCAAATATTATAATTAATTGAATTTAGTGGAGGGTCATCACCACTTGGCCGGCCACTTATTGAATTTTTGGGTATTTTGACATGCAAACCCAAGCTTTCACACTCTGTAGTTATTCGGTCCTTACAATTTGCCTATCATATTTTCTAAGTTTCTCAACTAAGACCTTTCAAGAAAAATTCACATTCATAAGTCTAAATTAAAACATCAAATTTTCACACATGCACTAATACACATAGAGGATATGCAACTAAATTTTAAATAAATTTATGACTCGGTTTTATGGTCCCGAAATCACATTCCGACTAGGGTCGAATTAGGGCTGTCACAGTTTATGTTCAATTTTTGATAATTTCTATGTTTTTGTAATCGTTGCTTTGTATCCTATCAAGCCCATGTCTCAATTTCTGATTTTGTTGATGATTTTGAGTTGAGCTATTGATGAAACTATGAGCTTTAAGAAGTTTGATGTTGGCAAATTAAAGATATGTGTTGGGTTAGTATATTTTGTCTTTGAATTTTTGATGAATTTGAGTAATTTAGACTAAATTGTGAAATTTGTAAATTGAGGGACTAAAATGTGAAATAAATGAAACATATGGGCTTATATGAAAGCTATGAGAACTCAACCTAACTTGGGTATATGCAAATTTTGTGTATTTTGTAATTAAGGACTAAATTGTCAAAATGTGAAAATGTGATGGCTAATTTCTAAATGCCCTAAATGTGTATTGTGGATTGATTTGAGTGATTTGGTGAATAAAAGATTTAAATTTAAATTCTTATGGATTAAGGATTAAAGAAAACGGAATTAGATCAGGGAAAGTCGAAGATCGTTGAGTAGCTGATTTCGTCTATCCGAATCCGTATGAGGTAAGTCGACATACAAATAAATGTATTTGAATTGATTTATTCATGTATATATGTCATTGTATTGTGATAAATGATAATATGAGAGCTAGATATGAGATATTCGAGAAGGTATCAACAAAGTTCCGACATCCGAAAAGCCCCGTACGAACCTTAGTAGTAGTTAGGATACATATGTCATGACAAAGGATCTGTAACAGCCCGATTTTGGGCCTAGTCGGAACAGTTCGAGATCACAAATTTGACGTAAGAAAATTTATTTTTATTATATTTTTTATGGTCTACGATTTCACGAAATGGTTTTGTGAAAATTTTGTTCGAAAATTTTAACGTTTGGCCCATCAATTTAGTCAAAAGGACTAAATTGTAAAAGTGAAAAGTTGAGTTCTACATGCTAGAGGTGTCCAATTGTTATGAAATTTTAAATTGTAGGTCCTTCAATGGTAATTAGACCATTGGAAAATTTTTTGGACAAAAATGGACATGAAATAAGTGAAATAGAATATTTTTAAGTTAGGGGCATTTTGGTCATTTAGTAATTAAAAGAATTAAAAAGCCAAAATCAAAGAAAAATTGTGTCTATCTTCAAGCTATGGTTGAATTTCACAAGGGGAAACCATGGCTAGGGTTTTTCAAGCTTCCAAGCTCGGTTGTAAGTTCGTTCTAGCCCCGTTTTTAATGTTCTTTACATTTTTGAGATCCTTGTAGCTCGATTTAGCTATTTCCACCATTATTTTGAGCTAGGGTTTGTGTTTAAAAAATTTACCCATGGATGACATGCATGTGTTTCGATGTTTAATTTAGAATATGGATGCTTGGTGTGTAATAAACGACTTTTACTAAGTGATTTTTGGTGAAATTGTTAAAAAGGTGTAAAAAGTTGTAAAATGTGTGTAAGTGTGTGAATAAATGGAAATTGTGGACTATTATATTTATTAAATGGTTTAGCTGGGCTTAAAATACAAGGAGATTGAATAAAAATCATTTTACAAGCCTAGGGGCAAAAGTGTAAATATGATAAAGTTTAAGGGCAAAAATGTAAATTTTTCCAAATTGTGAATTTAGGCTAATTTGAGTAGCAAGATGAATAAATGAATTAAATGTGTTGTTATAGATCAAGGAAAATGAGATTCAGACTTAGAACGGGAGGAAAACAAAGATATGACGAATAAGTCCTTTTCACCGACTGTGCTACCGAGGTAAGTTTGTATGTAAATAATATATCATTTTTACTTATGTTATAATATTTTGTTATTATATGAGAGGTGGTTGCATATTGAATGATCACTTGATGTAAATTATGAATTGAAATTGATTATGGATGAATTGGTAAAATGTTGAAAACTGAGGAATTTCTCGGTTGGACCTTCGGAATAGAAAAAATACGAATGATTCATTGTGAGAACACATGTGTAGTACTATGTGCAGGCTACTATTTGTTTAAAATGGTTATAGGTCACGTGTGTAGTACTAAGTGCAGGCTACTACGTGTACCAGATGGTTGGGTCGCATGTGTAGTACTAAGTGTAGGCTACTATGCGTACCCGATAGCTTCGATCACATGTGTGGTAGTACTAAGTGTAGGCTACTATGCGTACCCGATAGCTTCGATCACATGTGTGGTACTATGTGCAGGCCACCGACCATCCATTATTATTCCAATGTGTTCAACGGGAAATGACTAGGTGTAATTGAATATGACTATGTGATAATAAGTGCAGGTTCGTGTGTGTAAGCTTATGAGCAACATGCTCGATATGTGATCGAACTTTGGTAAGATTGATATGGAGTAAGTGTGTAACAGTTTGGTTTTGACCCTAGTGAAAATAGTGGTTTTAGGACCACATATCCGAGTCAGAAAAATAGTTAAATATTATTTTTCGTGTTTATGATGAGTGAATTAGCATATGTGAAAATTTCGTCTGAAAATTCGATTATTTGTGTGCTCAATTTGATAAGAGGACCTAATCGCATAAAATATAAAAGTCCTACCTGTTAAAAGTGCTTATTTGATTTGGCTTTATAAATGAGAGGTCCTTATTATGTTATTTGACCATTAAAAGCATGAGTGGACATATATAGCCTTATTATAATGGTTTATTTATGTTTTAATGAAAGGGAAAAATGGTAAAACAATTATTAAATGAATTATAACTAAAATAAAGTTATGAAATTATGGTCATTTGTTCATCCATGACCGAAAAACACAAAAGAAAGAAAAGAAAAAGGCTTGCTAGGGTTTGGCAATATTAAGCTTTGATTTAGGTACATTTTTGTTTCGATTTTATGATAATTTCTGTGCTTTTGTAATCGTTGCTTCGTATACTATCAAACCCATGCCTCAATTTCTAATTTTGATCATGATTTTGAAATGTGCCATTGATGAAATTATGAGTTTTGTGAAGTTAGTTGTTGATAAATGAAAGTTTGATGTTAGGTTTAGATGTTTTGTCTTTGGATTTTTGATGAAATTGAGTAATTTGGGCTAAATTGTAAAAATGTTATTTTGAGGGACTAAAGTGCGAAAAAAATGAAATGTATGGACTTGTATGAGAGCTATGAAAATTCGGCTAAGCTTGTGTACAAGCAAATTATGAGTATTTTGTGATTTTTTGAATTAGGGACTAAAGTGTCAAAATGTAAAAATGTGAGGGCTAGTTTGCAAAATTCCCTAATTGTGTGTATATGGATTGTTTTGAATGAATGTGTGATTGAATAAGTTAAATTTGAATTGATTTAGATCGAGAACTAAAGAACACAAAATTAGATCGGGGAAAGTCGAAAGTCATCGAGTAACCGATTCCATCTATCTGAATCCCTACGAGGTAAGTCGATATACAAATAAGCTTGTTTAAATTGAATTATTATTATTCATTTAATATTGAATTGTGATAAATGAATGTCTAAGCTAAATATATATACTATTCAAGAAAGTATCGACAAAGTTTTAACATCTGAAAAGCCCCGTACGAACCTTAGGAATAGTTAGGATACATATGTAATGACATAGGATTTCATTATGTGATTTTGTGTAAGAGCACATTTGGGACGTTGGCATCGACTTCTGTTTTACGTGTAAGACCACGTCTAGGACGTTGGCATCGACTTTTGTTTTACGTGTAAGACCATGTCTAGGACATCGGCATCGTATATGTTTTCGTGTAAGGCCCTGTCTAGGATAGTGGCATCAATGTTTGATTACATGTAAGACCACGTCTGGGACATTGGCATTGTATGAACTCTCTGAGCTATCCGCATATCCTTATGCTTCCGAACGGTTCAAACAGGCATTCCGAGAAAAAGAATAACTATGTGAAATCATATCAGATTCATGTATGTTTACTTTGTATATCTTATTTGAGAATGAAATGTGAGTATTTGAATACGAGACTTGTGTTAATATTGGTATACGAAGTATAAATGATTTGACGATACTTTTTTGCTTTGAATGATATGTTTATTTGTATATGGCTTACTAAGCTTTTGAAAGCTTACTTTGTGTATGTTTGCTTTGTTTTATAGATATCAAAGCTACTGTGAGCTCGGGGATATTGAGGTCACCACACTATTGAACCTTATTTTGGTACTTTAAAAATTTATATATTAAAGTATAGCATGTATAGGCTAGAAGATGTGGGATTATGTTTTGTGATGTATATATTTAGCCATGTGATATGGCTAGTTTGTGTTTGAACTTATAGTTTGATAATGTTATATGATATGTGATGCTAATGTGAAATTGTTGTATGTTTTGGTTGGCCAAAAGAAATATTCAATGTTGAGAAGTTTTGGTAAGATTTGAGCATTTGATTGAATGATGTATTTATCATATGTTTAGGTATGATTTTAGTTTAAGTTTTGGTATGAATTGATTGATGAATTGAGATTTGAAATGATTGGTAATGTTATAGCATGAATTATGTATGGTTTGGTATAGATATTGGCTGAAATGGTTGTGCATATATGCTTGGTTTAGTGCTTGTATGTTGACTTAAATTGGGGTGGCAAATTGGCTATTCAAATGGCCTATTTTTGTCCACATGGGCAGAGACACGGATGTGTGTCTCAGCCGTGTGCGACATACGGTCAGGTTACACAGCCGTGTGTCCCCTGGGGTACCCTACTAATTAAAGTCAATATACCCTCCAGTTTAACACGGCCTAGACACACAGGCATGTCTACTAGTCGTGTGTGGCATACGGGCTGGCACACGAGCATGTATCCTTTTAAAAGATGAAATTTTCTAAGTTTCTGAAACTTTTATATGTTATTAGATTGGTCCCGAATGCATGAGTTAAGCTTTGTATGCTCGATATAAGTTCTTATTGAATGTGAATGAATGACATTTGCTGTATTGATATGATTATTTGATAATGATTGTTTTGAATGTTATTATAAGTTTGATAATTCCTCTTAACCAATTCCGACGACGGTTACGGGTTAGGGGTGTTACAAAGTGTTACAATGAAAGTTACTACAAAGAAAACATGAAAGAGTGAAATTTAGTAATAAAACAGTTTTAGACAGCAGCAGTTGTGTGACTTTGAAAAATCACCAAAAATGGTGGAAATCAAATTAGAAGTTGAATAAGATATGAAATAAAATCTTATTGAGTTTATTTTCATATAAAGAAAACGGTGTAAGCAAAATAATTTCATATTATGAGATATTTGAATTTTAGTGAAGAGGGGTCGAAACTGTCAGACAGCAAAACAGGGGTGACTTTAAAGAATAGACTGTACTTATTAGCTAAACAAAAAATTCTTGCAATTTTATAGTAAGAAGTTATATGAGCCTAGTTTCAGGGCAAATTAGCGGATCTTAATTGGGAATTTCGTAGCTCAAGATATAAATAATTTAGTACTATGACTCGAGTAGATGAATAAATAGTGGAACTATGTGCAATTATGAGTGTATTATCTTGAAAACATATTGTGAAGATTTATAAAAGCATGTTAATAGATTACTTATCATTTACATACCTACTTACTAAGCGATAATGCTCCTTTCCTTTTTCCTATAAGGTCACAGATACTAGCTCAAGTTGAAGGTTGTCGGAGATTATATCACACTAACAAGTTATTGATTGGAATAGTATTAACGACCTTCAAGTATTTTTAAGTCTATGGCATGTATAGGGACTTGATTATGTGTATATGTTATTATGAGTTAGCCTAGAATGTTGGCCTATAATATTTGATAGTTCATTTTGTGTAAGGCCATTGAGGATGGCTAATATTAGTTAAGTTATATGTTTATGATGTTGTATTTTGTGGATGTGCAAGCTTGCCTGACTTGGTTGAATGAGTGTGTGATGATTAATTATGGAAAGTGAAGCATGTGAATGATTGTGTGAAGAACATAGCCTTGGATGCGTATACCCCTATTTTCAAGAAATTTTCTAATGTTTTCTAAAGTTCACGGTTTAGTCCCTGACCACTTCCAAAGTATGTATTGGGCCTCTTAGGCCCATATAAGGGACGATATGCATGTGCATGAATGATTTTAAATTGAATGAAATTTTATGACTCGGTTTAATACGTTTACAAGCATATGTGTTTTGGTAATGCCTCGTACCCTATTCTGGTGTCAAATACGGATGAGGGGTGTTACATTTAGTGGTATCAGAGCTATGGTTTATTCAATTCTTAGACTAACGTAGCGTATGAGGGTCTAGCTATAATAACTGAACTATGATAGTGTGATATCTCGCTACTCTGATGAGATTTGTTTGGATTAAAGCAGGGATGCTTTCCAACTGAGCTACCATCAATAATGCTGAAAGGGGATAAGTAAGTTTGTATAACTTAGTAAATATATTGATCTGCTTGGATTGATCTTTGTGATCTGTTATGATATTTTTTGTGTTAATGGATACAATACAATGGATTAACCAAAAGTTGAGAAATATGAATAAAATGTTATCGTTTCGATTAAACATTGCATTTCAATAAATTAGAGTGACTTTTTGCAGTAAGTAACATAAAAAACGTATTTTGAGATGAGCTTATTACAATTGGTTGATATTATGTGTGATAATGTTGAGTGTGTTACTAAGATATTTGAAAATGTGTTCATGATTATTAGGAACCTAGAGATGTATGAATCAGAGTATATGATATTATGTTGATGTTAAATGCTATATTGTATATGTGTGTGTGTGTGAGTCAAAACTTTAAAGGCTTTACAATCTTCACCCCCTTACCGTATAGTGTCATATGACAAAGTTCACGAGCTTTAGATTGAATAAGCTCACAAGTGGGTAACTAAAGAGTTCAGTGGTGGAATAATTAATAATGTGATCAAAGATGGGTTAGCGAGTAAAAACAGTTATGAGAGAGATATCAGATTATTCTAAAGATTATTTGGAATGCACAATGCCACGGTTAGAGAAGAAGTTAATCTCGGCTAATCGACTCATTCATGTATGATGTCTAAAGACTGTACTTACTGGGAATTCTTCTGAATTGATTTTTGTTAATGAATGAAATATTATGGGATTAATAATGACAGAATTAGTCTGAGGAATGATGTTTGAATTGTAAAGATATTTGAGTATGACAGCTACAGTTGAGTAATTTATGACTATCTTTTGTGGGAATTATATGTATTCTTACATTCTTAGAGGTATTTGTGGTTGCTTCATTTCTGATGAAAGAATTGTTGGCATGATTAATTTATAATTAGTATTCTTCTATCTTTCATTGGTATCCTATTCCTTTACGTCAGAGGTAAAGAGTTGACGAATGTATGAACAGTGTTTCTTTTCCTTTTGCTTTTCTCTAAGGAATCGTCAAGATCTCTATTATTTCATATGAGTAGTATTCTCAGACATTCAGTATGGTCTTGTATCTCGGATTTCAATATCTTGGTTTTCTTATCATCCTTAATATTTAATTTATCAAGTATGGCTTATCTTTGAAGTCGATATTGGCAAAAGTGTGGATTATGAGAATCAAGTTCAAATTATATACTAATTTTCTTTCCTCAGGTAATTTTGATTATTATCAGTGAGTTTAAGCAAGATGTTATGTTTCGTCTGAGTTAATAGAGTTAGTAAATATCTGTGACTGGCATTGTAACGCCCCGTACCCGAGGCCGTCGCCGGAGTCGAACACGAGGTGTTAACAGACTTAATTCATTACTTAAACAGCTCAAACAATTTATTTTTAAAATTTTCAGTCAAGCTAGCAATCTGCGTCACAGTCTCTTAAAAATTCATATCTCAAGTTCCAAAACTTGAAATCCAATTATGTAAATTTTCCCTAAAACAACACTCATATATCTATTTACAAATTTTTTTCTAGAATTTTTGGTCTAGCAAATTAGTACAGTTTATTAGTTAAAGTCTCCCCTGTTTCAGGGTTTGACTACTCTGACCTCTGTGTATTATGAATCAGATATCTCCTTGTACAGAGTTTCAATGACTATGACGTTTGTTTCTAATAAAACTAGACTCAATAAGGAATCTTTACATATAAATCATGACTTATTATTATCTTTGAAAAATTTATAGTGAATTTCCAAAGTCAGAATAGGGGATCCATAAATTGCTCTGGAATTGTTTCACAAAAATTTAAACATCTCATAAAATATAACTCATATACCTGTTTTGTTCCATCCATATGAAAATAGACTCATAATTCTTCAATTCCATATTTTATTCATCATATAATTGTATCTCTACTATTTGTAATGATTTTTCAAACTCACATCACTGTTGCTGTCTGAATCTATTTTATGGTAAATTTTACCTATTTCATGGTTTCCATGGATTAGCTAGCAATTTAGCATACATAACACCAAATATGATCATGATTAGCCATTCCAATGGCTAATCATTACCAAGCATTTCCATACCACTCAATAACCATATCATAAGACCATATATACAAAATAATTATAATGCTATACATGCCATACTCAAAATATACAAGCCATTATGCCAAGATGGTATACGGATTGTGTGAGCGAGCCTCCGACCGTTCCCGATTTCCGAGCTGGCTTGTCAAAACTACAAGGAATGAAAAGGAGGGAGTAATCATAAATGCTTAGTAAGCTCACATGCAAATAGCAAGTAACACAACTATATGCGCAAACATAAAACATCATTTGCATAATCATCACCGAGACATTCATATCACATTTTCATTTATCATCTTACCATATTGTTGTTATATCGAGTTTTCAACCCGAGGGTTAAGTACATACCTGTTCAAAGTATTCATTTCACAACACTTACCAATACGTCCCTTTCATCTTGAGTATTCCTCCGCTTGAGTAGAATTTTACCCGTTGAACACATCGGAATATAATTCGGATACATGGAAAGTTTGCACATAAGTGCTACATATGTAGCCAAGCTACCATGTAACCTGCCCATAAGTGAACTCAGACTCAACTCAACGAGCTCGGGCGTTCGCATCCATAAGTGAACTCGGACTCAACTCAACGAGCTCGGATGCCTAGTTACATCTCTCGAACTCGGACTCAACTTAATGAGTTCGGACATTTGCATCCATAAGTGAACTCGGACTCAACTCAACGAGTTCGGATGCCCAAACATCCTAGTGACTTGTCACTTGTATCCTAATATATTCCTAAGGTTCAAACGGGCGTTTTCCTCGATCACACATCTTTGCCATCTTCCACGGAATATCGAAATTGATACTTCGCTGATAGTTCATACTCATCAAGTAATTCACATAATTACATATTATTCAACAATAACCACAAAGCATAATATTTCATGATAATAATCAGCACCATATCATATAAACAACATTAAATTGCTTAAAATGACAATTATGTTACTACATTTACACATGAACTTACCTCGTATGCGAAAATGGCTACTTTTACCATTTCGTCCACAACTTGGTATTTTTCCCATTTTAGCCCGAATCTTAGTTTTCCTTGCTCTAT
Source organism: Gossypium hirsutum (assembly GCF_007990345.1). Taxonomy (NCBI): domain Eukaryota; kingdom Viridiplantae; phylum Streptophyta; class Magnoliopsida; order Malvales; family Malvaceae; genus Gossypium; species Gossypium hirsutum. The sequence goes on along the minus strand of NC_053426.1, from coordinate 39,835,349 downwards.
CATTTAAAATATAGTCTAATTAGGACTCACATTATTCAAATTGACCCAAAATCTTATTTTGGAAAAATTATAATTTTGCCCCTAAACTTTCGCATATTTACACTTTTGCCCCAAAGCTCGTAAATTAAACTTCAGCCTATTTTCTTATGTTTTATGACATGCTGATCACTTTTCCCTTCTATGGTAACATCAAATTCTCACTCTAACATGTACTTATGACTATTAGGTATTTTTACCGATTAAGCCATTTTGCTCGTTTTCACTTAAAACCGAGTAGCACAAGTTGTCTAACATAATTTAAAACCTCATATTCTATCATAAAACACCAAAATACACAAATTTCACCTATGGGTATTTTTCCAAATATGAACCCTAGGTTGAATTATTGCTAGCATAAGCTTAATCGAGCTACCGGGACTCCAAAAACGTAAAAATCATTAAAAACGAGGCTAGAACAGACTTACAATCGAGCTTGGAAGCTTGAAAAACCCTAGCCATGGTTTCTCCTTGCTATATTCGGCCATGGGGTTGAAGATGAGCAAAATTGGCTTTTAATTTTGTATTTTAATTCATTTTACCCCTAAATGACCAAAATGTCCTTACTACTAAACTTTCCAAAAATTCCATCCATGTCCAATTTTTGTCCATAGACTTAGAAATTGGTAAAATTGCTATTTAATACCTCCTAATTAATATTTCAAAACAATTTCATACTAGAAACTTCTAGAATGCAAGTTTTACAAATTATTCGATTTAGTCCCTAATTTCAATTTAAGCACTTTATGCATAAAATTTCTTCACGAAATTTTCACACAATCATGCAATCATATCATAGACCTCAAAATAATCATAAAATAATTATTTCTATCTCGGATTTTGTGGTCACGAAATCGCTATTCCGACTAGGCCCAAAATCAGGATATTACAGGCATGTTGAAAGAAATATGAAAGATTGCATGTTTGAACTGTCCTAACAACATGAAGAAAGGAGCATTTTGTTATGTTATTATTTGATAATCAAAATTGACTTGGTTGTTTTTATCAAAGTGAATTGGTCAATTGAAATGTTATTTGAGTTACATGTAGTTAAAGCATCCTCAGTTATGGTAATAAATTTTGTGCGTTCATGAGTATATCGATGGACAGTCTGAATGAAGGATTGATATTCTAAAAAGTATGATGCTGAGATACACCTATTAGATTTGTTCTAATATGATGATGTTATTATGAGTTAAAGTTGTTCAAAATGATATGGTTATCACATTTACGAAAATTCAAATAGTCTATGCATGTTAGCAAAGTTGAAAACAATTGAAGTTATCGAAGCTCTGGTTCTGAGTTCAGTTTGAATTGAGTAATGAATTCATGATTTTTCAGTGATGTACTATTAAACGGATTGGAATGTGTTTTATTACTAGAATGTAAAGTGATGGTTCATGTTTTCACACGGTTAATGTCACATGTTCCCTGATTCCAAGAATTAAAGTATCGAATGTCATAGAAAGATCTGAAGTTAAGATAGTGTTAAAGACATAAGTTATTGATTAATCTCTAGGAAAGCAGATATAGTCACGGATGTTATCGGATTGTGATTGATCGTTCGTGTACAGATTTCTTGTTTAACAAACCAGCCGAGTAAGACTTTTCTGGGATTATTAGTAAGACTTTTCTGGGATTATTTGATTATGCAAAGTATCAGTCTCCATTATTTCGAGTTGAGATCCGAGGGCTAAATCCCAATTATGGAAAGAGCTACAGGAAACTATGAATACGTAGTTGCATCTTGGCACAGTAATGCACCTGTAAATCGATGGTAAGTCTTAAAGAGTAATTCAAAACTTTGACGATATGCTCCGACACGATGTGTTAAAGTTTAAAGGTAACTAGAAAGAGATATGAGGTTGATTTGATTTGTGATTCTGAGAAATTAGTGGAAGTGATTCATGATAGTTGAAAGCAATTTCTTCTGGTAAGATTTTCGGGGACGAAAATCCCTAAAGGGGGAGAGTTGTAAGAGCTCGATTTTGGGCTTAATCGGAACAGTGGTTTCGAGACCACAAATTCGACGTAATAAAATTTATTTTTATTATTTTTTATGGGCTACAATTTCATGAAATGATTTTGTGAAAATTTCGTTCGAAAATTTTAACGTTTGGCCACTCAATTTAGTTAAAAGGACTAAATTGTAAAAAGTGAAAAAGTTGAGTTCTACATGCTAGAGGTGTCCAATTGTTATGAAATTTTAAAGTGGAGGTCCTTAAATGGAAATTAGACCATAGGATGTTTGTTGGACAAAAATGGACATGAAATAGGTGAAATAGAATATTTTGAAGTTAGGGGCATTTTGGTCATTTAGTATTTAAAAGAAATAAAAAGCCAAAACCAAAGCAAAATTGTGTACAACTTCAAGCTATGGCCTAATTTAACTAGGGGAAACTATGGGTAGGGTTTTGTAAGCTTCCAAGATCGATTGTAAGTCTGTTCTAGCCCCATTTTAATGTTTACATTTTTGAGATCCTCGTAACTAAGTTTAGCTATTTCCACCACTATTTTGAGCTAGGGTTTGTGTTTAAAAAATTTACCCATGGATGACATGCATGTGTTTTGATTTTTAATGGTAGAATAAGAATGCTCGGTGTGTAGTAAACGACTTTTACTAAGTGATTTTCGGTGAAATTGTCAAAAAGGACTAGTCTGTAAAAAGTTGTAAAATGTGTGTAAGTGTGTGAATAAATGGAAATTGTGGACTACTATAGTTATGAAAATGGTTCAGCTAGGCTTAAAATACAAGGAAATTGAATAAAAATCATTTTACGAGCCTAGGGGCAAAAGTGTAAATATGACAAAGTTTAAGGGCAAAAATGTAAATTTTTCCAAAATGTGAATTTAGGCTAGTTTGAGTAGCAGGGTGAATAAATGAGTTAAATGTGTTGTTATAGATCAAGGAAAATGACGTTCAGACTTAGAACGGGAGGAAAACAAAGAATATGACGAATAAGTCCTTTTCACCGATTGTTCTACCGAGGTAAGTTGGTATGTAAATAGTATATCGTTTTTACTTATGTTATAATATTTTGTTATTATATGAGAGGTGGTTGCATATTGAATGGTCACTTGATGTAAATTATGAATTGAAATTGATTATGGATGAATTGGTAAAATATTGAAAAGTGAGGAATTTCCTGGTTGGACCTTCAGAATAGAAAAGATACGAATGACCTGTTGTGAGAACACGTGTAGTACTATGTGCAGGCTACTATATGTTTAAAATGGTTATAGGTCACGTGTGTAGTACTAAGTGTAGGATACTACGTGTACCAGATGGTTAAGTCGCATGTGTAGTACTAAGTGTAGGCTACTATGCGTACCTGATAGCTTCGATCACATGTGTGGTACTATGTGCAAGCCACCAGGCATCTGTTATTATTCCGATGTGTTGAACGGGAAATGACTAGGTGTAATTGAATATGACTATGTGATGAATAAGTGCAGGTTCGTGTGTGTAAACTTATGAGCAACGTGCTCGATATGTGATCGAACATTGGTAAGATTGATATGGAGTAAGTGTTACAATGAAAATTACCACAAAGAAAACATGAAAGAGTGAAATTTAGTAATAAAATAGTTTTGGGATAGCAACAGTTGTTTGACTTTGAAAAATCACCAAAATTGGTGGAAATCGAATTAGAAGTTGAATAAGATATGAAATAAAATCTTATTGAGTTTATTTTCATATAAAGGAAACGGTGTAAGCAAAAGAATTTCATATAATGAGATATTTGAATTTTTTTGAGATAGAGTCAGAATGATTTCGGAATCCCCTATTCTGATTTGGGAAAATCATTAAAAATTGTACAAAAATAATTATGGGTTATAATTTATATTCTTAAAATCCTTAATGAGTCTATTTTCGAAAGAAATAAACATAAAATTATCCAAATATTTTATGAAGATATAATTAATTTTTAGTGAAGAGGGGTCGAAACTGTCAGACAACGAAACAGGGGTGACTTTCAAGAATAAACTGTGCTTATTGGCTGAACCAAAAATTTTAGAAATTTTATGGTAGGAAGATATATGAGCCTAGTTTCACGAAAAATTACTGGATCTTAAGTTGGAGTTCCTTTGCTCAAGATATAAATAATTTAGTGACTATGACTCGAGTTGACAGCTTGAGATGAACATGAATAAATAGTGGAACTATGTGCAATTATGATTGTATTATCTTGAGAACATATTGTGAAGATTTATAAAAGCATGTTAATAGATTACTTATCATTTACATACCTACTTACTAAGCGATAATGCTTACCCCCTTCCTTTCCTTTTCCCTATAGTGTCATAGATGCTAGCTCGAGTTGGAGGTAGTCGGAGATTCTATCACACTAACAAGTTATTGATTGGTATAGTATTAACAATTTTTAGTGATTTTTGAAAACCACATCACTGCTGTTGTTTCCTAACTGTTCCATGGCCAACTCTTACTCCTTCATAATTTCTTTGCATCAAACCTCATTTAGGCATACATAATACCAAAACATGTTCTTATTTAGAAATATCATAAGCTAATCATTACCAAGTGTTCACATGCCATTCTTTAATCATATCATAAGGACATACACACAAAATAGCCAAGTCCCTATACATGCCATAACTTAAAGTATTTCTAGTCACAAAATACCGAGATAGCTCGTTGATAGTGTGAGGCAATCTCTGACGTCCTTATGATTTTCCGACTTGGCTTTGCGATACTATAAAAAAAGAGAGAAAAGAAAGGGAGTAAGCATAAATCTTAGTAAGTTTGCATGTAAATAAATAACAACATTCTAAATGAATTATCAAGATAACCTGAACCTTTCGAATATGGACTTATCTTACCTTCCCTTTGGTACAGTCTTTAAATTTTCCGTTGAACCACTTGGAATACTAAGGATACATAGGTACCTTTCCTTTTTAAACTTATCATTGTCATGTCTTGACATGGTCTTTCGTGGTATCCTTGCCTTATGAACTCACCATTGCCATGCCTTGGCATGGTCTTACATGGGATCTTTGCCTTGTCGTAGTTTATCAATGCCATGTCTTGACATGGTCTTACATGATTTCCTTACCTTGTAAAACTTACCAATGCCATGCCTTGGCGTGGTCTTACTTGGTATCCTAAAACCCTAATGTCATGACATTTGTATCCTACACATTCCTAAGGTTCAACCGGGACTTTTAAGTATCATTTCTCTATTAACTCTTGCTTGAATCATTAAGGAATAAATTTAAAAAATAAATATATAGATGCTGAAAAATAACATCATTAATTATAAATAATAAAACATTGCATTTATTTACTGCAAAACTTACCTCGATACAGAATACGATCAAATATTTTGATTTAGTCCTCAACCTTTTTCTTTCCTCGATCTAACCCTAAATTTCATTCTTCTTGATCTATAATAGCAAATTTAACTTATTTAATATTCACATTTATCAAAACAGTCCTTAACTCTGACTTTGGAAAAATTACGATTTTACCCCTAAACTTTTACAAATTTACACTTTTTCCCCAAGGCTCGGAAATGAAACTTTATCCCTAATTCTTATGTTCTATGACATGTTAATCATTTATTTACCTACGGCAACATCAAATCCCCACTCTAACATGTACTTATGACCATTAGGTATTTTTATCGATTATGTTGTTTTACTCGTTTTCGCTTAAAATCACTTAGCTCAAGTCATTTAACATAATTTCAAGCTTCATATTCTACCATAAAACATCAAAATAAATGTAAAGAACATTAAAAATGGGGCTTGGAATTACTTACTATGAAGCTTGGAAGCTTGAAAAAACCCTAGCTATAAAGAACCCTTGAAATTTCAGCCTAATGAAGAAGATGGGCACATTTTGCCATCTTTTTCCCTTTTTTAATCTTTTAATTACCAAATGACTAAAATACCCTGCATTAAAACTTTAGTTATTTTTATCTATGTATGTCCATTTCTGTCCATGAAAACCTAATGGTGTAATTACCATTTAAGGACCTCTACTCCAATTATACTCTTCAATTTAATCCTTTAGCATCTAAAACTCATATTTATCAACTTTTGCAATTAAGCCCTAGTAGGTAAATTAAGCATGCTATCTATAAAATTTTCCATCGATACTCTAACACGTGGATTAATCACTTAGTAAATTATAAAACTTAATTGGAATAAACTTTTCTATCTCAGATTTGTGGTTTCACAACCACTGTTCCTTTTAGGCCCTATTTTGGGATGTTACATTTCTCCCTCCTTTAGGGATTTTCGTCATCAAAAATCTTACCTGTGAGAAGATTTGGATACTGTTTTTGCATAACCTCTTTAGGCTCTCGTGTAGCCTCGTCTACCCCATGCCTATTCCGTCATACTTTCACAAGTGCAATACTTTTTTTCCTTAGTTGCTTGACCTCTCAAGATAAAATCTTTACCTGTTCTTCACCATAAGTCATATCTTGCTGAATCTCAATCTCTGTCTATGAAATCACATGTGAAGGATCAGAACGGTAACGACGTAACATGGACACATAGAACACATCATGAATCTTCTCTAACTCTAGCGGCAAAGCTAACCAATATGCTAATGGTCCAACTCTTCCAGTCACCTCAAACAGTCCAATAAAACATGGACTTAGTTTGCCTTTCAGTCACCTCAACTTTGTGCCCAAAGCTTCCTGTAACTTCTTCTAAAACCGTGAAGTGAATCTCGGGTCCCTATCTAAAATAATCGATAACAGTATTCCATGTAGTCTGACTATCTCTGAAATATACAAATCAACCAACTTTTTAAGTGAATAATCCATACGAACTGGAATAAAATGAGTCGACTTCGTTAGCTTATCAATCACAACCCATACTACATCTTTCTTTCTCGGTGTCAGCGGAAATCCTATTATAAAATCCATGGCAACTCGGTCCCATTTCCACCCAGGAACTAACACAGACTGCAATACATTTTCTTCAAATCATTATACAGCTTTGTACTACTTGGATGAATAGACAAGGAATTTCTATGTGCTTCCTCTAAAATCTTTCGAATAAGCTCATCATTGTTTGGTACACATATCCAATTTCTGAACATTAAACAACCATCAGAACTAATCTGAAAATCCGACTCTATACCCGACTCACACTGAGCTCTTTTGGCTTGCAACTCACTGTCATCTTTCTGAACTTCACAAATTTCTTCAAGAAACACTAGCTTAGCTCTTAATTTGGCTAAGATAGAACCATCATCCAATAAGGTTAAACTAATGTTCAAAGCTCTTAATGCAAAGCATCAGCAACTACGTTTGCCTTACCTGAGTGATAACTGATCACTAGTTCATAATCTTTAATCAAATATAGCCATCTTATTTGCTTCAAGTTCAAATCTTTCTGAGTCATTAGTAAATATTCGGCACTTCTCACCATACAAGTGATGTCTTTAGATTTTCAATGCAAATACAATGGCAGCTAGTTCTAAATCATGTATTGGATAACTTTTCTTATGTGGCTTTAGCTGTCTAGAGGCATAAGCAATTACCTTTCCTTCCTGTATAAGTACATAGCCTAGTCTATTCAAGGACGCATCACTCTAAATCACAACTCTTTACCCAGTTCTGGTTGTACTAAGATGGGAGCTTCAGTCAACAATGCCTTTAACTTATCAAAACTCTGCTGACACTTTTCAATCCATTCAAACTTGAGATCTTTCTGTAGCAATCTTGTCAATGGAGTAGCTATCTTGGAAAATCCCTCTACAAATCATCTATAATAACCGGTGAGACCAAGAAAACGTCTGACCTCTGATACATTCCTGGGAGGCTTCCAATCAACAATGGTTGAAATCTTACTTGGATCAACTTTAATACCTTCACCTAAGACTATATGTCCAAGAAAACCAACTTCTCGTAACCAGAACTCACTTTTGCTAAACTTGGCATAAAGCTGATTATCTCTCAAAGTCTATAAAAATGTTCTCAAATGCTCTGAATGTTCAGTCTTATCATGAGAATAAATCAATATATCATCAATGAACACATCTACAAATTTATCCAAGTAAGGTCTGAAAATTCGATTCATTAAGTCCATGAAAATGGAAGGAGCATTAGTCAAGCCAAATGGCATCACAAGGAACTCATAATGGTGATACCTAGTCCGAAAAATAGTCTTCTGAACATCTGACTCTTTAACTCACAACTGATAATATCCGGATCTCAAATCTATCTTGGAGAACACAATAGCTCCCTTCAATTGATTAAAAAAATCGTCAATTCTAGGCAGTGGATACTTGTTCTTAATAATCATCTTGCTAGGCTGCCAATAATCTATGCACAATCTCATCGAACCATCTTTTTTTTTCACAAAGAGCACTGGTACACCCCATGGTGAACAACTAGGTCTTGCGAAGCCTTTCTCTGTTAGTTCCTACAACTGAAGTTTCAATTCTCTCAATTCCATTGGAGCCATTCTATAAGGAGCAATAGAAATGGGTGTTGCACCCGGAACCAATTCAATACCAAACCCAACTTCTCTGATAGGAGGCAAACCTGGTAGTTCTTTCGAGAACACATCAGGAAACTCACATACCACAGGCACTGGTTCAATTTTCAACTCAGGATCTTTAGTATTCAACACAAAAGCAACATAAGCTTCATATCCTTTTCTCAAGCATTTCTGAGCAGACATAAGAGAAATCATGACAATTGAACTATATAACTCATCTGAATTAACTCGATGAATTTCACCATTTCTGCATTTCAACTCAATGAATTTCTTTCCACAATTCACTATCACGTCATGCGTAGTCAACCAATTCATACCAATAATCACATCAAACTCATCAAATAGCAATAGCATGAGATTGGCTGGAAAACAGTAACCTCTAATCATCAAAGGGAAATTTTTACATACTTTGTCTACAAATACATACTGACCCAATGGATTCGATACTTTAATCACAAATCCTATAAACTCTATGGACATGTTCATACTAGGCATTAATTTCATGTACACATAGGAATAGGTTGAACCCGGATCAATCAAAGTAATAACATTAACATCATGAAGAGAAAATGTACCCGTAATTACATCGAGGGAGGATGTCTCTTCACGTGAACGGATAGCATAGGCCCTTGTAGGTGCTCTAACATCTGGTCTCGCTGCTGAATCTTTAGATGCACCTCTACCTACCTTTATTCCCAAACTTCTCTGAGGTCTGCCCCTAACGGGGGCATTGCCTGATCTTACACTAGGTATTACTTCTGTTTTTACCATCTCAGGACACTCCCGAATGAAATGATCTGATGCACCATATCAGAAACAACCAGTCTCAGTTGCTCAACATTTACCTGGATGACATCGACCACATTGAGGACACTCGGGTCTATTAGGCTGAATACTGCCAACACTCGTAATTAAAGTGGTCTGAGCTTTCTGACCCATAAATCTTCTACCTTTGTTTTGGTTAGAATACCCTGCTAAAAAATTAGATCTCGTAGAGAGCTCTCTACGCCTCTTGGATGTAGATTAAAACGACTTGCTTATCTATCTTTTCTTCGTGTCTTGCATCTCAATTTCGGCTTTACCCTTTTCTTTCAACAACTCCTCTTCCTTACAATCTCTTTCAACTAAAATAACAAACTGTTTTTTTTCTAAAACACCGACTGACAGTCGAATATCATCATTGAGCCAATCTTTAAATATCTTGTACATAATAGCTTTAGTAGACACACACTCTCGAGCATAATTATTGAGTCTGACAAATTCACGTTCATATTCGATCACTGTCATCTTACCCTGCTTTAGTTCAAGGAATTCTTTTCTTTTCTGGTCGATGAACCTCAGACTAATGTATTTCTTATGGAACTCCTCCTGAAAGAAATCCCAAGTAACCCTCTCTTTCGGTACTACTGACACAAGTGTCTTCCACCAATGGTAGGTCGAGTCTCATAAAAGTGATACAACAACTTCATGCACTCTTCAGGTATGCAGGATAACTCATAAAAGACCCTGATAGTATTCTCGAGCCAAAATTCAGCTTTCTCTACATCGTCATCTTTAGTTGCCCAAAACTCTTCAACCCCTTGTTTTGTAATTTTATTGGAAAGCTACATGGGTAGTTTGAGGATCATGAAGGGGTGGAGGTCTAACGGTTGGATTCGTACGAACGAAATCGGAAAACCATTCATTCATAGCTTGGAAGAAGGCTTCTCGAGGTCCTCTTCTCTGACTAACTGTAACGGGCCTTTCACTGCTATCTGGTGTCACCACCCTCCTGCTGGAGCGGGCGTGTTACTTTCTACATCATCTGTACCAACTCATTCGGGATCCATAACTATAAAAGAAAAATATTTTAAAATCGTCAGGAGTGATCACACTATCAAAATATAAGTATGGCATGTACAGCTAGACTCTTACTCATACTAAATATTCTGAGAACCGACTAACTCTTGCTTTGATACCAATAAATGTAACACCCCTTACCCGAGACCATCGCCGGAGTCGAGCACGAGGCGTTACTAGACTTATCTTACTTGTTCGGGGCATAAATTTTTTTAGAATTAATTCACTCGCATTCATCCAATAAATCCCTAAAAAGGGCCTTCAAATCCATAAAATGTGAAATTGGAATAGTTCAGGACCAAACCAGGAACATTAAAAATTTTCCAATTACTTACACAAATCAAAACAATTTATTTCACCATTTATAATAAAACTGTCCATCTGTGTAACCGTCACTAAATTATTTATAACTTGATTGAAGAAACTCAAAATTTAAATCCGTGAATTTTCCCTGAAACTAGACTCAAATATCTTCTTACCATAATTTTTCTAGAATTTTTAGTTTCGCCAATTAGTATAGTTTATTCATTAAAAATTCCCCTATTTCGTATCTCAGCTGACCTGACCTCTCTTCACTAAAAATCAATTATCTCATTATACAAAATTGGGATAATGTTTCTGTTTGTGTCTAATGAAAATAGAATCACTAAGAAATCTAGAAATATAAACTATGACTTATAATTATTTTTTTAAAATTTCTAGTGATTTTCTAAAGTTGGAACATGGGATCACCAAGTCACTCTGAGCCAGTCTTACAAAAATTTAAATACCTCATAATATAGACTTCTTTTGCTTGCTCTATTTCTTTCCTATGAAAATAGACTCAAGAAGATTTAATCCTATATCTCATTCACCATTTAATTACATTTCTACAATTTTTAGTGATTTTTAGAGATTTTTCAAAACCACATCACTGCTGCTGTTTCCTAACTGTTCCATGGCCAATTCTTACTCCTTCATAATTTCTTTGCATCAAACCTCATTTAGGCATACATAATACCAAAACATGTTCTTATTTAGCAATATCATAAGCTAATAATTACAAAGTATTCACATGCCATTCTTTAATCATATCACAAGGACATACACACAAAATAGCCAAGTCCCTATACATGCCATAACTTAAAGTATTTCTAGTCACAAAATACCGAGATAGCTCATTGATAGTGTGAGGCGATCTTCGACGTCCTTACGATTTTCCAAGTTGGCTTTACAATACTATAAAAGAAGAGAGAAAAGAAAGGGAGTAAGCATAAATCTTAGTAAGTTTGCATGTAAATAAATAACAACATTCTAAATGAATTATCAAGATAACCTGAACCTGTCGAACATAGACTTATCTTATATTCCATTTGGTACACTCTTTAAATTTTCCATTGAACCACTTGGAATACTAAGGATACACGGGTACCTTTCCTTTTTAAACTTACCATTGCCATGTCTTGACATGGTCTTACCTTGTATCCTTTCCTTATGTACTCACCATTGCCATGCCTTGGCATGGTCTTACATGGGATCTTTGCCTTATCGTAGTTTATCAGCCATGTCTTGACATGGTCTTACATGATTTCCTTACCTTGTAAAACTTACCAATGCCATGCCTTGGCATGGTCTTACTTGGTATCCTTAAACCCTAATGTCATGACATTTGTATCCTACACATTCCTAAGGTTTAATCGGGACTTTTAAGTATCACTTCTCCATCAATTCTTACTTGAATCATCAAGGAATAAATTTAAATATATATATATAGATGCTGAAAAATAACATCATTAATTATAAAAATAAAACATTGCATTTATTTACCGCAAACTTACCTCGATACAAAATACGATCAAATATTTTGATTTAGTCCTCAACCTTTTTCTTTCCTCGTTCTAACCCCAAACTTCATTCTTCTTGATCTATAATAGAAAATTTAACTTATTTAATATCCACATTTATCAAAACAGTCCTTAACTTTAACTTTGGCAAAATTATGATTTTGTCCCTAAACTTTTACATATTTACACTTTTTCCCCAAGGCTCGAAAATTAAACTTTATCCCTAATTCTTAGGTTTTATGACATGTTGATCATTTATTTACCTATGAAAACATCAAATTCCCATTCTAACATGTACTTATGACTATTAGGTATTTTTACCGATTATGTCATTTTACTCGTTTTTGCTTAAAATTGCTTAGCTCAAGTCGTTTAACATAATTTCAAGCTTCATATTCCACCATGAAACATCAAAATAAACACATTTCACCTATGGTTATTTTTCCAAATATGAATTCTAGGTTAAATTATAGCTAGAATAGGCTAAATCAAGTTACCCGGACTTCAAAAACGTAAAGAACATTAAAAATGGGGCTTGCAATCGCTTACTATGAAGCTTGGAAGCTTGAAAAAACCCTAGCTATGAAGAACCCTTGAAATTTCGGCCTAATGAAGAAGATGGGCACATTTTGCCATCTTTTTCCCTTTTTTAATCTTTTAATTACCAAATGACTAAAATACCCTTCATTAAAACTTTAGTTATTTTTATCTATGTATGTCCATTTTTGTCCATGAAAACCTAATGGTCTAATTACCATTTAAGGACCTCTACTTCAATTATACTCTTCAATTTAATCTTTTAGCATCTAAAACTCATATTTATCAACTTTTGCAATTAAGCCCTAGTAGGTAAATTAAGCATGTTATCTATAAAAGTTTCCATCGATACTCTAACACATGCATCTAATCACTCGGTAAATTATAAAAATTAATCGAAATAAACTTTTCTATCTCAGATTTTATGGCTTCGCTACCACTATTTCATTTAGGCCCTATTTTGGGATGTTATAATTTGGCCTTGTAAATGGCCTATTTTTGTCACACGGGCAGGGACACGAGCATGTGTCTCAGCCGTGTTACTCGAGGGCCATTTCAAAATGCGCCTGGGGAGACCACACGGTCACACACACGGGCGTGTGCTAGGTCGTGTGGCCAAGTCAGTTTTGATCACAGGCTAGACACACGGGTGTGTGACTGGCCGTGTGACCCTAGTCAGTAGCCTCCCTAATTTTCATAAGGCCTCCCACACAAGTGTGTCTTGTGGCCGTGTGGACAAGTTATTATGTATGCCCTGTTTTGACACGACCTAGACACATGGACGTGTCTAAAATCGTGTGAGGCACACGGCCTGTTCACACGGGCATGTGACCTGTACAACTTTGAAAAATGTTTAAATTTTGAAAATTTATTATGAGCTCGGTTTAGTCCCGACCCATTTCTAAAGCATGATTAAGGTCTCGATGACCTATATAAGGGACTTTATAATAATGTTTGACTAAGTTGTGGATGATGTTATTGAATTGTTCGTAAAATATTCTATTTTCGATTGTTCGGTAACGCCTTTAACCTTAGTCCAACGACGGATACGGGTTAGGGGTGTTGCAGATCTGAGGCACGAGTAACTGCCAAGGCTTATGCTATATGTGAACGAGAGGGGGCATCATTCCCAGACGTTATTTTTGGTACTTTTTCTCTTTTTGATACTGATATAGTTGCGTTGATAGATCCTGGATTAGCCCATTCATATATCTGTATGAATTTAGTATTTAGAAAGAGTTTACATGTCGAGTCTACAAAGTTTGTAATTAAAGTACCAAAACCCTTAGGCAAGTTTGTTTTAGTTGATAAAATTTGTAAGAATTGTCCTCTGATGATTCGGGGTTACTATTTCCAAGCTGATTTGATGCTTCTACCATTCGATGAGGTTGATGTAATTCTGGGGATGGACTGGCTGACTATGCACGATGCAGTTGTAAATTGTAGACGGAAGACTATTGAACTGAAATGTCAAAATGGTGAGATTTTTCGGATTGAGTCTAATGGTTCGAGTGAATTACCTACTGTGATATCGTCTATATTAGCTCAGAAATATTTGAGAAAGGGTTATGATGCATATCTTGCATATGTATTGGATACAAAAGTTTCAGAATCAAAGATTGACTCCATACTTGTTGTTTATGAGTTTTCGGATGTATTTCTAGAAGAATTACCTGATTTACCACCGATCAGAGAGGTTGAATTCGATATTGAATTAGTATCGAGAACAACTCCGATATCGATAGCTCCATACAAAATGACTCCAACAGAATTAAAAGAGTTGAAAGCTCAGTTACAAGAATTGATAGACAGAGGTTTTGTGCAACCTAGTTATTCTCCCTAGAGTGCACCGGTATTGTTCGTGAAAAAGAAATATGGTACTTTGAGAATGTATATGAATTATAGATAGTTGAATAAAGTGACTGTAAAGAACTAGTGCCCTTTACCACAAATTGATGACTTATTTGATCAGTTGAAGAGAGCTTCAGTATTTTCAAAGATTGATCTGAGATCGGGTTACTATCAGTTGCGAGTCAAAGAGTCGGATGTGCCAAAAACCTCGTTCAGAACAAGGTATGGACATTATGAATTCCTTGTTATGCCTTTTAGTTTAACTAATGGTCCTACCATTTTTATGGACTTGATGAATCAAATATTCAAACCAAATTTAGACATATTTGTTGTTGTATTCATTGACAATATTCTGATCTATTCACGAGATGAATTTGAGCATACTAAGCACTTGAGAATTGTGTTACAGACTCTACGTGAAAAATAGTTATTTGAAAAGTTTAATAAATGCAAGTTCTGGCTCAAAGAGGTTGGATTTTTGGGACATATTGTTTCAGCCGAAGGTATTAGAGTTGATTCGAGCAAAATTTCTGCTATTGTTGATTGGAAATCTCTGAGAAACGTATCTGAAGTCCGTAGCTTTTTAGGCTTAGCGGGTTATTATCAAAGATTTGTGAATGGCTTCTCAATGATTGCACCACCGATGACTTACTGCTACAAAAAGATGTGATGTTTGAATGGTCAGAAAAGTGTCAGCAAAGTTTTGAATAGTTGAAAGCACTGTTAACAGAGGCATGAGTTTTGGTTCAACCTGAATCGGGTAAAGAGTTTGTGATCTATAATGATGCATCAGTAAATAGATTGTGTTGTGTTTCGATGCAAGATGGAAAATTTTTAGCTTATGCTTCCTGACAATTGAAACCTCATGAAAAGAACTATCTGACACATGATTTAGATTTGGCTACAATTGTGTTCGCATTAAAGATTTGGCGACACTACTTATACGGTGAGAAATGCCATATTTATACGGATCACAAAAGCTTGAAATACCTGATGTCATAGAAGGATTTGAATTTGTGACAACGAAGATGGCTCGAATTATTGAAAGATTATAATTTTGTGTTTGATTATCATCAGGGAAAAGCTAATGTTGTTGCTGATGCCCTAAGCCAAAAATCATTGTTTGCGTTATAAGCTATGAACACCCAGTTGATGGTATGTTATGACAGGTCTATTTTAGCTGAATTAAGAGCTAAACCAACATTTCTTAAACAAATTTGTGAAGCTCAAAAAGATGATTGTGAACTACAAGCTAAACGAATTCAATGTGAGTCTAAATTTTATATTGGAGCTGATGACTGTTTAATGTTCCGAAATAGAATTTGTGTACCGAAAAATACAGAGCTGATTCAAAAAATCCTACATGAAGCACATAGTAATCTTTTTTGTATTCATCCGAGTAGTACCAAGATGTATAACGATTTGAAATAGATGTATTGGTGGTCAGGAATTAAACGACATATATCAGAGTTTGTATCGAAATGTTTAATTTGTCAACAAGTCAAAGCTGAACATCAAGTACCATCTGGTTTACTATAGCCTGTATTGAGTCCTGAGTGGAAATAGGATAGAGTTACTATGGATTTCGTATCGAGATTTCCCCTAACTCTAAAAAAGAAAGATGCTATTTGGGTTGTCATTGATTGACTAACAAAGTCTGCTCATTTCATACCGGTATGTTCAGATTACTCTCTGGATAGACGAACTGAATTGTACTTGTCTGAAATCGTACGATTACATGGTGTACTACTATCTATTATCTCTGATAGAGATTTGAGATTTACGTCATGCCTTTGGAAGAAATTACAAGAAGCTTTGGGAACAAAGTTGAATTTCAGTACAGCTTTTCATCCCCAAATTGACGGTCAGTCTGAAAGAATTATACAAATACTTGAGGATATGTTGAGTTGTTGCATTCTCGAGTTTAAAGGTAGCTAAGAGAAATACTTGCCTCTAATTGAATTTTCTTAAAACAACAGTTTCCAAACGAGTTTAAAGATGGCACCAATACAAAGCTTTATATGGTCGAAAATGTCGAACTCCACTATACTGGACTGAACTGAGTGAGAAAAAGATTCACGGGGTTGAATTAATTAGAGAAACTGAAGAAAAAGTGAAAACGATTCATGAAAATCTAAAAGCAATTTCAGATCAATAGAAATCCTATGCAGATTTGAAACATAGAGAAATTGAATTTCAAGTCCGGGATTGAGTGTTTTTGAAAGTATCACCATGGAAAAAGATTCTTCGATTCGACCATAAAGGAAAATTAAGTTCGCGTTTCATCGGGCTGTATGAAATTATCAAAAGAATAGGGCCTGTAGCATATCGACTATTATTACTGTCTGAGCTTGAAAAGATACATAGTGTTTTTCATGTATTGATTCTACGTCGATACAGATTGGATCCTTCACATGTGATTCTCCCGTTGATGTAGAGATACAGTCTGATTTATCGTATAACGAAGAACCTATCAAGATTCTGGCCCGGGAAATCAAAGAATTGAGAAATAAGCGTATAGCCTTGGTAAAGGTTCTTTGGCATAAACATAGAATTGAGGAAGCTATGTGGGAACTCGAGGAAGCTATGCGAAAACAGTACCCTAACCTTTTCACTTGTAAGATTTTTGGGGATGAAAATCTCTAAGGGGGGAAAGTATAACAGCCCATTTTTAGGTCAAATCAGAATAGTGGTTTCGAAACCACAAATCTGAAGTTAAAATATCTATTTTATTATTTTAATAAGGTTTACAGCATGATAGATTGATTATGTGAAATTTTCGTTAAGAAATTTTTACCGTTTAAATGCTTGATTCAGGTTGATTACGTGTAAAAGTTGAGAACTATTGTTTAAATGTATTAAATAGATATTGTTTATTAATATGGAAGTCCTTATAAGTTTATTATGCCAAGATTAAGGTTAGTGGACATTTATGTCCATGGATTATATGATATATTAAGTATTATTATAAGGTTATTTTAGTAATTTAGTTAATAAGTTTAATTTAATAAAAAAAACCAAAAATTTTGTTGTATTCATCCATACTTAGCCGAAAATAACAAAGAAGAAGAAGAAAAATAGGGCTTTGATTTTCGGCAACTTCAATCTTTGATTAAGGTACAGTGTTGACTTGGTTTTTAATGATTTCTACGTTTTTGAACTCGTTGCAGCTCAATCTAGCTAGTCCGTACCTTAATTTTTGAAATTGTTCATGATTTTGAAATGTTCCATTGTTGAATACTTGAGTTCTTTGAGGTTTAATGATAGATTATGGAAGCTTGATGATAGATGAACTAGTTTTGTAAAGTGATTTTTGACAAAAATGCAAAATAGGGATTAACTTGTGAAATTGTAAAATTTTGTAGTTAAAAGTGTGAAATAATGAAAGATATGGGCTAATAGGAGTCCCTGTAAAATTCGGCTACTATGGGTTATGGCTTAATTGTTCAATCTTTTATTTTTATGTGTTAAGGACTAAATTGTAAAGTGGTAAAAGTCTAGGGTAAATTTGTAATTTAGCCAAAATGAATGTTTTAGGCTAAATTGAATTGAATGAAAGTTTGAATAAGTTAATTTTTGGTATCATATAGATCAAGATAAACAAATACCGGAAGTAGATCGAGGGAAGCGAAAGGTAGAGGAGTAGACTACAATTTTCATCCGAGTAACTCAAGGTAAGTTCGTATAATTAGAATCGAACTTTTCTATACTTGTAATTGTTGAATTGAATGTATATAATTGAAATATTTGAAATATGAATGCCTTGATGATATATTGTATTCGTTATCGAGCCCCGTTTGAACTATATGAATTCATTGGATACAAGTGACATGTTACTGAGATTATCGTATTAGTTGAGCTCCTGCATTTGTTGCGAGCTCACTACAGCTCGTAAGAGCTTACTATTTCAGCTCATTGGAGCTTACCAATTTAGCTCAAAAGATCTTACTATTCAGCTCAATAGAGCTTACCATTTTTAGCTCAATAGAGCTCACCGACCATGACTTGAAAGAGCATGTATGATGATGAATTGACGGATTATTGACATTGTTCGCTCGACTATCCTTTGAAATTCTAATAGGTTTAACGGGCCTAAATAATGTTATATTGAAGAGTTACAGTTTATAAATGTTATTAATGTTATACATGATATTTAAATCTAGAATGATGAGAAGCATTGTATTATGGATGATTTCATGTATGTTTACCATGACTAACATTGGATGAAGGTTTGTGATTAGGTGATGGTTAAATTAAATTATTGGCATTGTTAGTATTGCTTTGATTATATATAAATGGTAAGTTTAATTTTGAATTATACGGGCTTACTACGCTATAAGCTTACTTTGTTTCATTTTTTATGTCTTATAGAGGTTCGTTAGCTCGCTCGTTTTGGACAAGTCAGAGTTGCACATCACACTATCCAATTTTCGATTGATATTTTGAACTTGTAAATATTTGTAAATATCGCATGTATAGGCTATTTTAAATGATGTTAGTTTAATACTTGACAACTTGATTTTTGGTATGTTTTTGTGTATAAGCTAAGCCATATGATTTGGCTTATTTGGTACCATGTTTTGGTTGTATATATATATGTTTGAATATGGTAAGTTTTGGTATGTAAATGTTTGAATGAAAATATGCAAGTAAGTTATTGATATACATTTGATAGATGAATAGATATTGCATGGTATTAAATAGGTAATTCTATAACAAGTTGAATTTGTACATATTGTATATGAAATAGTTAAGAAATGTTTGCCAATTGGGTTATGGAATATGGTCAAATATGCTTATGAGTACTTGTATTTATAGGGTGGCAAAATGGCTTTGAAAATGGCTTGTTTTTGTCCACATGGGTAGAGACACGAGCGTGTGTCTCAGCCATGTGCGATACACGGTCATGTTACACGGCCGTGCGTCCCTAGGGTACCCTACGAATTAAGTCAGTATACCCTATAGGTTTGACACGGCTTAGACACGCGCAATGCAAACTGTGATTTTCAACTCAATGCATCAGCAACAACGTTTGCTTTTCCCAGATGATAGTCAATAACAAGCTCGTAGTCTTTTAATAGTTCTAGCCATCTTCTCTGTCACAGATTTAAATCTTTCTGAGTCATCAAATATTTTAAACTCTTATTATTAGAATATACATGACATTTCTCACCAAATAGATAGTGGCTCCAAATCTTCAAAGCAAATACAATCACAGCTAACTCAAGGTCATGCGTCGGATAGTTCTTTTCATGTGGCTTTAACTGACTCAAAGCATAAGCAATGACATTGCCTTCCTACATCAAAACACATCCCAGACCGTTTAACTAAGCATCACTGTAGATCACAAATTCTTTACCCGATTCTAGTTGTACTAACACTGGAGCTTCAGTCAATAGGGCTTTCAACTGATCAAAGCTTTTCTGACATTTTCAGACCAATCAAATTTCATGTCTTTCTGAAGCAATTTCGTCAACAGAGTTGCAATCATAGAAAAGCCTTTTACAAACCATCTATAATAACCGGTAAGTCCCAGAAAACTACGGACTTTAGAAATAGTTCTCGGAGGCTTCCAATCCAGAATAGCTGAAATTTTTCTCGGATCAACTCGAATACCTAATGTTGACACAATATAGCCCAAAAAACCAACTTCGCGTGTAACACCCCAAACCCGGACTAGACGTTATGATCGAATCCAGTGCACCACATTGATGCGTACAAAACATTCCGTATTACTTAGTTTGGAAAACCTTATTGGTGATGTAAAAGATACTTTTAATATAGGTTAAAGTGAATGGGAGCTGTGCACCAGGTAGGAAACCAGAAAAAGAGGAGGTGAGTCTGTCGGACTACTTAAGTACCAAGCTCCCTTCGGATCCAATCCTAGACATGCACACCGCCATTGCCACACTCTAACATCTCGTATAATTGTGAGAAAACCATTTGGTTAAGTCCATCTTAATAACGTGATTAAGTTTGAAAACGTTTGCTTAGCGGAAGTCTTACTTGTAATCGAGTTATTTTGAAATCACTTAATGTTTTTGAAAACGAACCCTAGATCTAGCCCATTTTGATAGTTAATATAATTTAAGATCATCATGATAAGTTATAGATCAAAACCCAATTAAAAATAATCATAATCGGCTTTATTACATAACAAAACCCAAATCATCAAAGTAAAGAAAATTGAAGTCCAAATCACCAGAAGAAATCCATATTGCAGAACGAGTGGCCACTCCTCGAATCCCTCGCAGCTCCAAGCCCACTATGGTTGGGGATTACCTGCATAGATGAAAATAGGGGATGAGTTTGGGGAAACTCAGTGTGTAAAATTAACCCAACCATAGCCCATATCATTTCAAACCATAGAATTAAAACAAGTTGGCCTCAGCCCAGAACAGATTTCAGAATAAAGCCCATAGGCCCAGAACAGATCAGAATAGATATATCATGCTTATGCAGAAACCCAACCATATCCAACCACATACACCCCCATACCATCCTTCCGCCATGTGGGGAGACTACTCGACCCACCCAACCGCTACACGCCACAGAAATATGCAGCATGACTGCCAGATACAGAAAATGTGACAGAGTCACCAGATACAGATATTTTGTGGCAGTGCCACCAGAACAGATATACGTGGCAGGGCCACCAGAACAGATAATTTGTGGCATAGCCACCAGGACGATTCCTCCATAATATAACCCATGTCCCCATGCAACAGATATACATTCATGGCATACATCATACAGATTTAATTCATCATACTTTTCAGACAAAATTAACCCTAGGGGTATAGAGGTCATTTTGCATACATAGGGGTATAATGGTAATTTTGCATACATAGGGGTACTCTAGTACATCTAACTATTTCTAAGGTTTTCATGCATATCGTAGCCATTAGCCAGAAACACTTACCGAGTGTTCTTACCGAATTGGGCCCGTTGGCCCATTAACCCAGTTTTGGCCCATCAAGCCCAAAATATCAAAACGTATGAAATCGCGCGTACTGCAGTTTTATCACTTTTGATTTCCAGTAATAATTACCCATACGTCTTACGAGCATTCGCACACTCGCAAGTGCCCAAAATACCGGCTTTTCGGCATTTCGACTTTTCGGCTTTTGCCGATCTAGCCTATGAGAGGGTGTCAGTTACACCCCTATTTTTGGGATTTCCTCGACGAGATCTACACACGAACTGCCTACAATTGAATCACTTAATATTACTCCAAATATCGAAATAAGATTGAGTATATAGTCCCCTACCACATTCGGCCAAACATGCCTAACACCCTTATTGCTCTTACCTTACTGCCGAAAGATGGTTAACTCCAAAGATCCGATTGTTCCACTGGTCCAAGCCCTTGATCAACTGCCTCTAAATCACACTATTACCAAAACAAAATAGTTATTACGACCCCTCAGGGTTACAAGTCCAAATCGACAACCTCCCTAACTTTTAGGGATTTCGGCTTTTCCTAAAATATGTAAGAATACTAAGTTTTGGAGAAGACTTACCACCGATTCCTTAGTGAATGATTCCAATGAGTTTCCCACTTGATCCCGATGTAGATCTAAGCCCTCAGATGTAACAAAAGTCGAGCTTTCAGTGACTCCAGTATTCGGCCAAGTCCTTTTTAATGTGGGGTTTTCGGCTTTTTGCAACTTGTGTTTAGAAAAGTAAAACGAGAGGGTTTTACTATGGTCTTGTCGTCAAAAATTGAGATTTTAGAGGGCTGGTGAATCGGCCACAAATGGTGAAGAGAAAAGATGTGGTTTTGGTTAAAAGAAATCGGCACAAAAAGAATCAAGCTTTCGGGATTTCAGCTTTTGTATATATGGCTTAAGAACAATGATAAGAACGTGGAGATGAATAGAATAATGGAAGGATTCGGCTATGGGGAAAGAAGAAGGAAGATAGATGGAGAGAAAAAAGAAAAGAAAAGAAAGGAAGAGAAGGAAGAATGGTCAGAAAAGAAAAAAACGGTACAACACTTCCAAATGCCGAATTTATACCTAGCTTTTGACCTAGCCGAAATTTTCCCCCCTAAAGAAACCCTTGGCCGGCCAACTCTTGCTCCTCAAGAGTGCACTATTCGGCCAACACCATCCTCCTTGATCAGCTCCTAAATCCTCTCCCTTATCCCCTCCTTACTCAATCTCTTGAGCAATTCAAACTCCTCCTGGCAGACTTTTACTTCAGTTCCATTACTTACCTTTTTTGTTCATAAAAATTAATCCCTTGTCTTTGCTATCAATGTGACTTGAACCTGGGTCCTCCCTAGCTCCCACACGCCACTTATAGCCTTCCCTGTGGCGTCATATGCCACTTCACCACTTGCTTCCTTGTGATCTATTTACACAATTAATTCCTCAAAGCCCAATTTACTAGAACCCCTTTCTCTTATGGAATTAAAATTAATTAAAACTATCGGGTTATCCTAAGCTTGGGCCTTCTAGAGGCCCACTATCACAATTAAACCTACACTTAACAAGCAGAACACAGAATTTTTAATTTTACAAACTTTTTTTTTTCAGAATTCCCAAAAATTTGGGGCGTTATAACTCTACCCTCCTTAAAGAAATTTCGTCCTCGAAATTTACCTGATCCGAACAGATGAGGGTATTATTGTTGCATTGCCTCCTCTGGCTCCCAAGTAGCTTCTTCTCTGCCATGGTTACGCCAAAGCACTTTCAGTAATGGTACAGATTTCCTCCTCAGAACCTTAACGTCTCGATCCAATATTTGTACAGGCTCCTCTTCAAAGGTCAAATCAGCTCGCACCTCAATTTCTTCACCCGGCACGACATGAGTAGGGTCAGAACGATAGCGCCTTAACATGGAGACATGAAAAAAAATCGTGAATCCTGTCTAACTCTGAAGGCAATTCCAACTGATAAGCCACTGGGCCTACTCGCTTCAAAATCTGATAAGGCCCAATGAACTGCGGACTCAACTTGCCCTTCTTACCAAACCTTAGTATCTTCTTCCAAGGTGAAACCTTCAAGAAGACCATATCGCCCACTGAGTATTCAATCTCCTTACGCTTCAGATCTGCATACGACTTTTGCCTATCAGACGCTTCCTTTAACCGATCTCTAATTAACCTGACCTTATCCTCAGTATCTGCCACCAACTCAGGTCCAAGAACTGTCACTCCCCCAGTTCAGTCCAACAACTAGGTGTTCGACACCTTCGCCCATACAGTGCTTCATAAGGTGCCATTCGAATACTCGACTGATAACTATTGTTGTATGCAAACTCTGCCAAAGGCAAGTAATCCTCCCAACTACCTCGAAAATCAATAACACATCCCCTCAACATGTCTTCCAGAATCTGAATAACTCTTTCCGACTGACCATTAGTTTGGGGATGGAAAGCCGTACTAAAGTTCAATCACGTTCCTAACGCCTCATGCAACTTTTGCCAAAATCGAGATGTGAATCTAGAATCCCGATCAGAGATAATCGAAACTGAAACACCATGCAGTCGCACAATCTCCGCCACATACAACTTGGCTAACTTCTGAAGAGAAAGGTCTGTGCGAACATGTATAAAATGAGCTGACTTGGTCAACCTATCCACAATCACCCATATCGAGTCTTTCTTCGATGGTGTCAAGGGTAGCCCAGTCACAAAGTCCATGGTTACCCTCTCCCACTTCCAAAGTGGTATTTTTACTGGCTGCAATAATCCAGAAGGTAACTGATGCTCAGCTTTCACTTGCTGGCATGTCAGACATTTCCCCACAAATTCCGTTACCTCTCGCTTAAGTCCAGGCCACCAATACAGTTCTCGCAAGTCATGGTACAACTTATTCCCTCTAGGATGCATGGCACAAAGGCCTCCATGAGCTTCCTTCAAAATTGACTGTCTCAAGTCAGAGTCCTTCGGAATACAAATTCTACCTCGAAAACACAGAACCCCATCATCATTTAACCCAAACTCAGAAGTTTCCCCTTCCTTAACTTGTTGAAAACGAGGGACCAAAGACTCATCTTTCAACTGCTTTTCCTTAATCTGATCCACCCATGTTGGCCTTACTTGCAATTCAGCCAACAGACTTCCATCATCATACAGACTTAGACGAGTAAACATTGCTCTCAGATCAGATACAGCTCTACGACTTAGAGCATCGGCTACCACATTAGACTTGCCTGGGTGATATTCGATTGAACAATCATAATCCTTAAGCAACTCGATCCATCTCCTTTGCCTAAGGTTCAGTTCCTTCTGAGTCAGCAAATACTTGAGACTCTTATGATCTGTGTATATAATACACCTTTCTCCATACAAGTAATGCCTCCAGATTTTAAGTGCAAAGATCACTACTGCTAACTCCAAATCATGAGTGGGATAGTTCCCTTCGTGAGGCTTAAGTTGTCGAGACGCATAAGCAACCACCTTACCCTCTTGCATCAACACACAACCCAAACCTACGTGTGATACATCACTGTACACAGTGAAATCTTTCCCAGACTCTGGTTGAATTAACACAGGTGCTTCAGTCAGAACTTTCTTCAACCTCTCAAAAGCTTCTTGCTGCTTCTCCGTCCATACAAACGGTACTCCTTTCCTTATGAGTTTTGTGAGAGGTGCTGCCATCACAGAAAAACCTTCCACAAACCTTCTGTAATATCCTGCCAACCCTAGGAAACTTCGAATTTCTGAAACCGACCTAGGTGGCTTCCATTCCAAAATTGCTTCAATCTTTCGAGGATCCACTCTAATCCCCTCAGCAGAGACCACATGCCGCAAAAAGGTTACCTCCCTCAACCAGAACTCACACTTGCTGAACTTCGCATAAAGTTCCTTCTCCCTTAACACTTGCAACACATTGCGGAGATGCTCATCATGTTTTGCTTCGGTCTCAGAATATACCAGAATATCGTCAATAAAGACGACCACAAACCGATCCAGAAATGGTTGGAACACACGATTCATCAGATCCATAAACACTACAGGAGCGTTTGTTAGTCCAAATGGCATAACCGGAAACTCATAATGACCATAACGAGTCCTGAATGTTGTCTTATGAATATCTGTCTCCTTGACCCTTAACTGATGATATCCAGACCGAAGATCGATCTTGGAAAATACAGAAGCTCCCTTAAGCTGGTCGAACAGATCGTCAATCCTTGGCAGAGGGTACTAATTCTTAATCGTCAGTTTATTCAACTGGCGATAATCAATGCACATGCGCATTGTCCCATCCTTCTTCTTCACAAATAGCACCGGTGCTCCCCATGGAGACACACTTGGCCTAATAAAGCCCCTATCCAACAATTCTTGAATTTGCGCCTTTAACTCCACTAACTCCTTCGGTGCCATCCTATATGGTGCAATGGACACTGGTGCTGTCCCAAGCAACAGGTCGATTCCAAATTCAACTTCTCGGTTTGGAGGCAATCCCGGAAGCTCCTCTAGAAAGACATCTTGGAACTCTTTTACAGTTCTAACCTTATCCACTGTCAGCCCCTCTACCTCTGTTTGACTTACAAATGCCAAATAGGCCTCACACCCTTTTTGAATCCACTTTTTAGCCCTCAATGCCGATATCACATTAGACAAATAGTCCCTTCGCTCACCTATCACCATAACCTCATCCCCTTCCGTGGTCTTTAGCACCATTCGCTTAGCAGCACAGTCTAGAGTCGCCTTATGCTTAACAAGCCAGTCCATTCCCAAAATGCGATCAAACTCTCCAAACGACAACTCCATTAGATCGCCAGGAAAGATCCTACCTTGAGTTCCTAAGGGTACATTCTTATACAGCTTGTCTACCCTAACCGAGTGACCCAAGGGACTTAGCACAGATACCCCACTCACTATCTTCTCAGAATGCACCCCCAATGACCCAGATATGGCACACGCAACATAAGAATGAGTAGATCCAATATCCACCAAGGCAGTATACGGCATATTAGAAACTAAAAACGTACCAGTTATGACATTAGGTGCGTCGCCCTCCTCTCGACGACGAGCTGCATACACCAATGCTGGCTGTCGAGCCTCAGCATTTCCGACTCCCCTGCCAGGCGCCCCTCGACCTCGACCATTTCCATTCCCATTTCCGCCCCTACCTTGTCCACGTCCTCTCATGGGCTGAACAACCCTCTGTACAGCAACCTGAGCCTAATCAGCTCTCTGTGGACAGTCCTTAACTCTGTGCTCCATAGATCCGCATCGTAAACAAGCACCAGAACGTTTCCTACACTCACCCAGGTGTACCTTACCACAGTCCCCACAGATTGGCGGTCTAACCACATTCATCGGAATGGCTCCAACTGGCTCCTCCACTCTCGCCCTTTTGGCATTCTTTTTTGCTTCACCCGAAGGTCCAGAATCCCTCTGGAATTGGTTCTGATCTTTTTCACGGTTCTGCCTCTCAGTACGCTTTACCTCCTCAGCGATCTTAGCTTTTTCCACCAGAACCGCGAAGTCACGCTCCCTCTGCGGAGCAATCAGCACCTTAAGGTCATCTCTAAGTCCATCCTCAAAGCGAACGCTACGCTCATACTCCGTAGCAACTATTCCCACAGCATACCTACTCAGCCTCAGAAATTCAGCCTCGTACTCAGCAACAGTTTTGCCTCCTTGGACCAGATTCAAGAATTCTTTCCTACGGGCGTCCACATAACTTGCCCCGACGTACTTTCCCTTAAAGGCTGTCTTAAACAGCTCCCAAGTAACCCTATCAGCTGGGGTTCCATCCCTCACGGTGAGCCACCACTGATAAGCCTCATCTCACAGCAACGATACGGCCCCCTTCAGCTTTTGCTCCACAGAATAGTCTAAGTCATCCATAATTCGTTCCGTGGCCTCCAACCAATATTCTTCCATATTCGGGGCTACACCAGATACACCCCTAAAGATCTCCGCTCTGTTAGCCCGGAGTCGTTTAGAAATCGATCCTCGAATTTCGTTGCCTGAACTTGCCTCGGCAACCCTTTCCAGAACTCAAAGCATAGCCTGCGACAGGGCATCATCCCCGGCACCATGATCATGTGATTCCACTTCTGTTACCGAAGGTACCGGTGCTTCTGCCACTGGCATATGTCCTGAAGACGAAGATCCCGCTCGAGCTCTTCCTCGGCCCCGTCCACGGCCTCTACCTCGAGCTGCTCGCATACTCATATCGTATTATCTGATTACGAATTTTATGCATTAATATCATTCCAATGTGTATTACAGATGTTTTATGATTCAGACAGTAATTCAGAATTGGTTTTCGCAGAATCGATGTCTAGCTACCGTCTCAGTCTTTTAGCAAGCTTTTCTAGGATTTCAGTAGCATCCTATCTAGAGTATTCTAGTAAAGTTTCAGTATAGACAGATAATTCAGAATATATTCAGAAAAATTCAGAATACTTATAGGCTTGGGCCGGAGATTCGGAATGCCACCTTCAGAAGTCCAGATTTTTTTTTCAAAAACCAATTTTTTTTGAAAATCTTCGTTTTTGTAAACCCATTCCACAGCCGAGTTGTTGCAACCTAGGCTCTGATACCACTAAATGTAACACCCCAAACCCAGCCTAGACGTTATGACCGGATCTAGTGCGCCACATTGATACGTACAAAACATTCCGTATTACTTAGTTTGGAAAACCTTATTGGTGATGTAAAAGATACTTTTAATATAGGTTAAAGTGAATGGGAGCTGTGCACCAGGTAGGAAACCAGAAAAAGAGGAGGTGAGTCTGTCGGACTGCTTAAGTACCAAGCTCCCTTCGGATCCAATCCTAGACATGCACACCGCCATTGCCACACTCTAACATCTCATATAACTGTGAGAAAACCATTTGGTTAAGTCCATCTTAATAACGTGATTAAGTTTGAAAACGTTTGCTTAGCGGAAGTCTTACTTGTAATCGAGTTATTTTGAAATCACTTAATGTTTTTGAAAACGAACCCTAGATCTAGCCCATTTTGATAGTTAATATAATTTAAGATCATCGTGATAAGTTATAGATCAAAACCCAATTAAAAATAATCATAAGCGGCCTTATTACATAACAAAACCCAAATAATCAAAGTAAAGAAAATTGAAGTCCAAATCGCTAGAAGATATCCATATTGCAGAACGAGTGGCCACTCCGAATCCCTCGCAGCTCCAAGCCCACTATGGTTGGGGATTACCTGTATAGATGAAAATAGGGGATGAGTTTGGGGAAACTCAGTGTGTAAAATTAACCCAACCATAGCCCATATCAGCTCAAACCACAGAATTAAAACAAGTTGGCCTCAGCCCAGAACAGATTTCAGAATAAAGCCCATAGGCCCAGAACAGATCAGAACAGATATATCATGCTTATGCAGAAACCCAACCATATCCAACCACATACAACCCCATACCATCCTTTCGCCATGTGGGGAGACTACTCGACCCACCCAACCGCTACACGCCACAGAAATATGCAGCATGGCTGCCAGATACAGAAAATGTGACAGAGTCACTAGATACAGATATTTTGTGGCAGTGCCACCAGAATAGATATACGTGGCAGGGCCACCAGAACAGATAATTCGTGGCATAGCCACCAGGTCGCTTCCTCCATAATATAACCCATGTCCCCATGCAACAGATATACATTCATGGCATACATCATACAGATTTAATTCATCATGCTTTTCAGACAAAATTAACCCTAGGGGTATAGAGGTCATTTTGCATACATAGGGGTATAATGGTAATTTTTCATACATAGGGGTACTCTAGTACATCTAACTATTTCTAAGGTTTTCATGCATATTGTAGCCATTACGTTTAGCCAGAAACACTTACCGAGTGTTCTTACCGAATTGGGCCCGTTGGCCCCATAACTCAGTTTTGGCCCATCAAGCCCAAAATATCAAAACGTACGAAATCGCGCGTACTACAGTTTTATCACTTTCGATTACCTGTAATAATTACCCATACGTCTTACGAGCATTCGCACACTCGCAAGTGCCCAAAATACCGGCTTTTCGGCATTTCGACTTTTCGACTTTTGCCGATCTAGCCTATGAGTGGGTGTCAGTTACACCCCTGTTTTTGGGATTTCCTCGACGAGATCTACACATGAACTGCCTACAATTGTGACACCCCTAAATTGACCCTAGTCGGAAAGCTGTTTCGGGACCGCTAAACCGAGTCACCAAATTATTTGAATATGATATTTATTGTCTAAAATATGTGAATATGAATGTGTGAAAGTTTTAAGCTTCGATTTAGTTAATTGCATGTGAATTTAGTTAATAGGACTTATGTATGACACTTTTAAAATGTGATAGTTAATCTATAAGGATCAATTAATGCATGTCATATGAATAAAGGGTTTGCATGTCAAATATCCATTATTAATGAGTAGTGGCCGGCCATGGATGGGTCATTGATGATAATATAAATTCTTTTATTAGCACTATGAGTTTAGAAAATAAAAGAATGAATTAAGAATGATAAAACATGAGGTGAGTGGGAGGAGAAACCAAAGTTGTCTCCCCCTTACTCCCCATTGCCGTGACTAGTGAAAGAGGAGAAAAACAAAGTTCTTTCTTTGTTGTTCAACTTGGCCGAATAGAAGAAGCAAAGGAGGGGAAGAAAATTCGGTCACTTGAATCCTTAGGAAGGTTAGTACATTGTGTTGAAATTGTGAAATAATTACTTGTTCTAGGTAAATTATCATGGTTCTTGCTTAGCCCATGCAAAAATTTCCACTAATGATGGGTGAATAGAGCCTTCGGCTAAGGTTATAAGGGAAGAAATTTTGATTGCTTTACTTGAATCTTGATGATGAATGTATTGAGGAAAGAACTTGGTCTTTCTAAAAATATGAATGGTTAAAGTTCATACTAGTAATAGCCGAATTAAAGAATGCTTGATGCCATGAGAAAATGCTGTTCATGTTAATTGGATGAGGAAGGGTACTTGGGTGAAGTAGAGTCTAGCAAATGAGCACATATGTGCACTAGTTGCTAAATGAAGAAAAATGGGCTAACAAGGGAGTACTAAGGCCGAATATGATTTTGAATATTAGTGGTGTAGTTGCCGAATTTGAACTATGAAGTTATTGAGTAATGTGTGTGTTTTAAGTGATAGAATTGAGTGAATGCTTGGAATGTGATATGTATGAATTATGTGTTAAATTAAGGTTTGCTAAGCTAGCTATTAAGATGAAGTGCAAATGTTAGTATTTGATTGCTAGTATATATATGTGTACTAGCCGAGCTTTGAATTTAAATAATGGTTGGAGCACCATGTGTTGTAATAAGATTATTTGAGTGAAATCATAGATATTTATATGATCAATTCGATTGTGGATATACATGCTTAAACAAGATGCACACATGGATGAATAGATAGCTTGGTGTTGCATGTATTCGGTCATAAAGGTGCACATGAGGAAATGTTAGATTAATTGTATTAAATTGCTCAATGTGATTAAAAATGCGTATGACCATTTTGTGTTTGAGCTAAAGGTGGCCATGTGACCTATCAAACTCCTTGTCATATTCAGCCATAAGCTAGCATAATGAGACTTTAATAAGTTAAATTTGTTTGAATTAGCTCAAGAGCTTAGAGGACCAAAGTTGGATAAGGGAAGGGAAAAAGTGATCGAATAGCCGCCGAGATCGTTCGACCACATCCGAGGTAAGTTTTAAGTGATTAAACGTTGAGTAAATTCAATCATAATAGGACATAATGAGTCGATTTAATAAGATATGATGTGGCCATGATATGTCTTAAACTCAAATGGTAAGTTCATAAGTGTTTGGACTTGGAAATTTAAGAGCAAATTGTAATAATTTGCTTTGGGCAGCAGCAGTAACGTGATTTTAGAAAATCACTATAAATTGTTGGTGTGGAATTATAGGCTGAATAAAATATGTAATCAAAGCTTTGTTAGCCTAGTTTCTTATAAAAGAGACCGTGGAAGCAAAGAAATTTCCTATAAAGAGATATTTAAAGTTGTGTGGGACAGTGTCAGAATGACTCTGAAATCCCCTGTTCTGTTTTTGGAAAATCATTATAATTTGTAAAAAAATGGTTATAAGATAAGATTTATATGCTTAAACTCCTTAATGAGTCTAGTTTCATATTAAATCAAATAGAAAACATTATGAATTCTGTGCAATGAAAAATTTGACTCGTAGTGAAGAGTGGTCAGATTAGTCAAACAGTGAAACAGGGGAAACTTTAAGAAAAATCTGGTACTGATTGGCCAAACCTAAAATTCTGGAAATTTTATGGATGGAAGATATACGAGTCTATATTCAGGGAAAATTAACGGCAAGTGATTTGGAGTTTTGTAGCTCCAGTTATAAATAATTTAGTGACTATTGCTCAGGAAAACAGCTCGTAGTGAATATGTGATTTTGTTGTAAATATGGATAAAACTTGTTTTAGTTGCTCATAAGCTATTGATTAAACCCATACGTGAATTCTAAATCGTGATATTGTAAAACGATATATGAGTGCTAGACGGATCTTCGATATTAAAATTTGTGAAATTGTAAGTTTATGAGTATTCGAATATGAAATGATAGTATGGCGTGAAATTGAATTATTCATTGGAAAATGATTGGTGTAGATTCGGCCAAGACAAAGTGTATACATGATAGTATATGTGGTATGTGAAGTATATTTGGATAATTGTGATGTGAATACATGAAAATTTATATTTTGATTTAGGATTTTATGTGATGAATGTGAATGTGTATATATGTGATAAGGCCGAATGGCCAATGTGATGAATGTGAGCATGCATATGTGTGATAAGGCCGAATGGCCAATGTGGTGAATATGAACATGTATATATGTGATAAGGCCGAATGGCCAATGTGATGAATGTGAGCATGCATATGTGTGATAAGGCCGAGTGGCCAATGTGGTGAATATGAACATGCATATATGTGATAAGGCCGAATGGCCTATGTGATGAATGTGAACATGCATATATGTGATGAGGCCGAATGGCCAATGTGATGAATGTGAGCATGCATATATGTGATGAGGCCGAATGGCCAATGTGATGAATGTGAGCATGCATATATGTGATAAGGCCGAATGGCCAATGTGATGAATGTGAGCATGCATATGTGTGATAAGGCCGAATGGCCAATGTGGTGAATATGAACATGCATATATGTGGTAAAGTCGAATGGCTAGTGTGAAATATGTAGGCGATGTGCGTATATTGTGGCCGAACGACCAAATGTGAAAGGTGTGTATTATTAGATATTTGATGAGGCAAATGAATTACAAATATAACAGTCGATGTGAATGTTGTAACATGTGATTAAATGTACATGAAACTTGGAAATATATTCCGGGTGAGACCCGATGACTACGTGTGGAGAGTATGTCCGGGTAAGACCCGATGACTACGTGTGGAGATTTTGTCCGGGTAAGACCCGATGACTACGTGTGGAGATTTTGTCCGGGTAAGACCCGATAACTTCGTGTGGAGATTTCGTCCGAGCTAAAGGTCTCGCCGATAATCCGAGTAGAGGTTAAAGCTATAAGACTTCGTAATAAGAATTGCTTATAAATATATTCAATGCGAAAGGTTAAACAGGTATGTACTCCAAGTTTATATGTGAGCTTGATTTGAACTAAATCATAAGGTAGTTATGTGATGCATACGAGAGCAATGTATGAGACTATTCCTATGATTATGTGACATCGGATCAGTGTGAGAGGTTATGTGAAATCATACGATATATCTATGTCACATGAGCTCACTTTTATGTGAAAGTTTATCTGCCTATTGTATATGATGAGATGTGCATATTCGGAAAAGGGATGGTATGCCCGAAGGAAGAGTGAAATAAAAATACGAACAACTATGTTATAATTTGATTGTTATCTATTGACACTGCTTAAAACTTACTAAGCATTGTAATGCTTACTCCGTTTACTCTGTTTCCTCTGTTTTATAGATCTCATTGCGAAGCTACAGGCTCGGGGATCATCAGCAACTAGTCACACTATCACTATCCACCGCTTGTTACTGTTATGTTTAGAATTATTTTATGGCACGTATAGAATAGACTAGTGGCGGAAGAATATTTTTGGTTAATGTATATAAGCCATGCGAAAATGGCATCTTTTGAATGTTTACTTAGTGAAGTTTAAATTTTACCTCTGGTTGTGCTTAGTACTTATTTAAACGAACGATCTTTATTTCAAGAAAAAGTTCAAAATTTTACTGTTCTGACATGAGTTACAAGTCCGGTAATGCCCCTTACCTATTCTGGCGACGGTTACGGGATAGGGGTGTTACATTTTATTGGTATCAAAGCTACGGTTTAGTCGATTCTAGGACTAACGTAGCACGCGTGAGTCTATTTATACATGCCATAAAGTGATAAAATGATAGTGTGATGATTTTTGACTATTAAAATGTGTTTGCTGTATTGTAATGAATCTTGATCCCGATCGAGCTGTAGCAAGCTTCTGACTATGAGAATTTGCGATATAACTTCACTTAGATATGCCTAAATTATTAAGTTGATCAGGTACGTATCATGTACTCGTATTTGAATTTCAATTTGGATTGAATTATAAGGGTATAAGTGATGCAATTTTGAAAGAGTGTTATGACTATAAATGTGATTTTTGTATGTGGCTATGGAACTGGAAGTTGAATGGTCGATAAGCATGTTGTGTTTGTATTCAAGTAATGTAAATGATATACTAATGTGTATTGCTATATGTGTATATGTACATGAGAATTGAAAGTGATATGTCCGGGCTAAATCCCGGAGAGCATTCGTGCTAGTGATATATCCGGGCTAAATCCCGAAGAGCATTCGTGCTAGTGATGTATCCGGGCTAATCCCGAAGAGCATTCGTGCTAGTGATATATCCAGGCTAAATCCCGAAGAGCATTCGTGCTAGTGATGTATCCGGGCTAAGTCCCGAAGAGCATTCGTGCTAGTGATATATCCGGGCTAAATCCCGAAGAGCATTCGTGCTAGTGATGTATCCGGGCTAAGTCTCGAAGAGCATTCCTGCTAGTGATATATCCGGGCTAAATCACGAAGAGCATTCGTGCTGGTGATATATCCGGGCTAAATCCCGAAGAGCATTCGTGCTAGTGATGTATTCGGACTAAGTCCCGAAGAGCATTCGTGCTAGTGATGTATCCGGACTAAGTCCCGAAGAGCATTCGTGCTAGTGATGTATTCGGACTAAGTCCCGAAGAGCATTCGTGCTAGTGATATATTCGTGCTAAGTTCCGAAGAGCATTTGTGCTGGTGTTATATCCGGGCTAGGTCCCGAAGAGCAATCATGCTGGTGACGTGTATTCGGGCCTTCGTGCCTAGTAGGCTTCGTGCCGGTAATTTGAGCAAAGTTTAAGCGTTCATTACTATACGAATTCAAATTTAAATGAGATGATATGTTTAAAAGTGTACATACATGATGTTTATAGACTTGGTTAAGTCATTTCAATGTGTAATAACGAATGAATAAGAGCACTATGTGTGTGAATGATTAGAGGCACTGTGTGTATGCGAATTCCTTTAACCGAGCACTATGAGTGCGAGATCGGTCAGTGGGCACTAAGTGTGTGAAGTGGAATTCATGTAAGACCTCGTCTGGGACGAAGGCATTGATTTAAGATAGTGTGTAAGACCATGTCTGGGACATGGCATCGGCTCGATATGTGAGAATATGTAAGACCATATCTAGAATATGGCATTGTAAGAGCTATATGTGCTTAATGAGTATCCGTAATGATTTCGAAGGATTCAACGGGTATATTTAAGATGATAAATAAAGTAAGATCAGAATAAGTGATACAGGTATGTACGGAAGGTATGTGAAAATCAAATGAAAGTAAAAATTTGTGAGTTCATATTATATTATGTTATGTATACTAAATAAGTGAATACGTAAAAAGATGGTGGATATGTTGTTAAGAAATGAATTCATGTTATAAATGTGTTACGGATTTAGTCTATGGAATGCTTGGTATATGAAGTCATATGTGCTATTGCTAAATGACCCCTATTTTTTTTGTTAATCATATTCAAGAAATTATTTTGATTAAGTTCGACATTTGAAAGTCTGTAAGAATTTTTGATGAATGCTGATAATTTTGGATATATGGGTTATGTGCTAAAATAAATCCCATGCCGGTATACTATATGAGGCTTTATGCCAAATCGATTGTATACGGGTATCGTTAACGGTGATTGAATGTGCTAAATGAATTCAATGTTCAGGTATGTGGAAGTTGATTTCCTGTTGGAAATAGGTTAAGTTGAATAGTGAGATATGATGGAGTTATAAAGGATATTTATTGGGATGTTTGAGTATATGTGTACTTTCGGTCAGATTACAGCTTATACATGAATGAAAATGTGGGTTACAACTATGTGGGTTGATGATGTGAATTATACATGTTAATATGTGCTTAATATGTGTTTGAAATGCATTTGTGAATTAAATTAAGTGATTATTGCTTATGAAATCAAGAAAATGAGATATATGTGCATACTTGTAGAAATGTTTATGTATTTGTTTTAAGATAAGAAAATGATTTTATGGATCGATACGAAATCAGTAATGAATTACAATTGCTATCGATGAGCTAATGTTTATATGGATATAATTCAATAAGAGGACATTATCCTTAACTATGCATCGGTAGAAATTTTCGAGGACGAAAATCCCTAAAGGGGGGAAGAGTTGTGACACCCCTAAATTGACCTTAGTCGAAAAGCGATTTCGGGACCGCTAAACCGAGTCACCAAATTATTTGAATATGATATTTATTGTCAAAAATATGTGAATATGAATGTCTGAAAGTTTTAAGCTTCGATTTAGTTAATTGCATGTGAATTTAGTTAATAGGACTTATGTATGACACTTTTAAAATGTGATAGTTAATCTATAAGGATCAATTAATGCATGTCATATGAATAAAGGGTTTGCATGTCAAATATCCATTATTAATGAGTAGTGGCCGGCCATGGATGGGTCATTGATGATAATATGAATTCTTTTATTAGCACTATGAGTTTAGAAAATAAAAGAATGAATTAAGAATGATAAAACATGAGGTGAGTGGGAGGAGAAACCAAAGTTGTCTCCCCCTTACTCCCCATTGCCGTGACTAGTGAAAGAGGAGAAAAACAAAGTTCCTTCTTTGTTGTTCAACTTGGCCGAATAGAAGAAGCAAAGGAGGGGAAGAAAATTCGGTCACTTGAATCCTTAGGAAGGTTAGTACATTGTGTTGAAATTGTGAAATAATTACTTGTTTTAGGTAAATTATCATGGTTCTTGCTTAGCCCATGCAAAAATTTCCACTAATGATGGGTGAATAGAGCCTTCGGCTAAGGTTATAAGGGAAGAAATTTTGATTGCTTTACTTGAATCTTGATGATGAATGTATTGAGGAAAGAACTTGGTCTTTCTAAAAATATGAATGGTTAAAGTTCATACTAGTAATAGCCGAATTAAAGAATGCTTGATGCCATGAGAAAATGCTGTTCATGTTAATTGGATGAGGAAGGGTACTTGGGTGAAGTAGAGTCTAGCAAATGAGCACATATGTGCACTAGTTGCTAAATGAAGAAAAATGGGCTAACAAGGGAGTACTAAGGCCGAATATGATTTTGAATATTAGTGGTGTAGTTGCTGAATTTGAACTATGAAGTTATTGAGTAATGTGTGTGTTTTAAGTGATAGAATTGAGTGAATGCTTGGAATGTGATATGTATGAATTATGTGTTAAATTAAGGTTTGCTAAGCTAGCTATTAAGATGAAGTGCAAATGTTAGTATTTGATTGCTAGTGTATATATGTGTACTAGCCGAGCTTTGAATTTAAATAATGGTTGGAGCATCATGTGTTGTAATAAGATTATTTGAGTGAAATCATAGATATTTATATGATGAATTCGATTGTGGATATAAATGCTTAAACAAGATGCACACATGAATGAATAGATAGCTTGGTGTTGCATGTATTCGGTCATAAAGGTGCACATGAGGAAATGTTAGATTAATTGTATTAAATTGCTCAATGTGATTAAAAATGCGTATGACCATTTTGTGTTTGAGCTAAAGGTGGCCATATGACCTATCAAACTCCTTGTCATATTCGGCCATAAGCTAGGATAATGAGACTTTAATAAGTTAAATTTGTTTGAATTAGCTCAAGAGCTTAGAGGACCAAAGTTGGATAAGGGAAGGGAAAAAGTGATCGAATAGCCGCCGAGATCGTTCGACCACATCCGATGTAAGTTTTAAGTGATTAAACGTTGAGTAAATTCAATCATAATAGGACATAATGAGTTGATTTAATAATATATGATGTGGCCATGATATGTCTTAAACTCAAATGGTAAGTTCATAAGTGTTTGGACTTGGAAATTTAAGAGCAAATTGTAATAATTTGCTTTGGACAGCAGCAGTAACGTGATTTTAGAAAATCACTATAAATTGTTGGTGTGAAATTATAGGCTGAATAAAATATGTAATCAAAGCTTAGTTAGTCTAGTTTCTTATAAAAGAGACCGTGGAAGCAAAGAAATTTCCTATAAAGAGATATTTAAAGTTGTGTGGGACAGTGTCAGAATGACTCCGAAATCCCCTGTTCTGTTTTTGGAAAATCATTATAATTTGTACAAAAATGGTTATAAGATAATATTTATATGCTTAGACTCCTTAATGAGTCTAGTTTCAAATGAAATCAAATAGAAAACATTATGAATTCTGTACAATGAAAAATTTAATTCGTAGTGAAGAGTGGTCAGATTAGTCAAACAGTGAAACAGGGGAAACTTTAAGAAAAATCTGGTACTGATTGGACAAACCTAAAATTCTGGAAATTTTATGGATGGAAGATATACGAGTCTATATTCAGGGAAAATTAACGGAAAGTGATTTGGAGTTTTGTCACTCCAATTATAAATAATTTAGTGACTATTGCTCAGGAAAACAGCTCGTAGTGAATATGTGATTTTGTTGTAAATATGGATAAAACTTGTTTTAGTTGCTCATAAGCTATTGATTAAACCCATACGTGAATTCTAAATCGTGATATTGTAAAACGATATATGAGTGCTAGACGGATCTTCGATATTAAAATTTGTGAAATTGTAAGTTTATGAGTATTCGAATATGAAATGATAGTATGGCGTGAAATTGAATTATTCATTGGAAAATGATTGGTGCAGATTCGACCAAGACAAAGTGTATACATGATAGTATATGTGGTATGTGAAGTATATTTGGATAATTGTGATGTGAATACATGAAAATTTATATTTTGATTTAGGATTTTATGTGATGAATGTGAATGTGCATATATGTGATAAGGCCGAATGGCCAATGTGATGAATGTGAGCATGCATATGTGTGATAAGGCCGAATGGCCAATGTGGTGAATATGAACATGCATATATGTGGTAAAGCCGAATGGCTAGTGTGAAATATGTAGGCGATGTGCGTATATTGTGGCCGAACGACCAAATGTGAAAGGTGTGTATTATTAGATATTTGGTGAGGCAAATGAATTACAAATATAACAGTCGATGTGAATGTTGTAACATGTGATTAAATGTACATGAAACTTGGAAATATATTCCGGGTGAGACCCAATGACTACGTGTGGAGAGTATGTCCGGGTAAGACCCGATGACTACGTGTGGAGATTTTGTCCGGGTAAGACCCGATGACTACGTGTGGAGATTTTGTCCAGGTAAGACCCAATAACTTCGTGTGGAGATTTCGTCCGAGATAAAGGTCTCACCGATAATCCGAGTAGAGGTTAAAGCTATAAGACTTCGTAATAAGAATTGCTTATAAATATATTCAATGCGAAAGGTTAAACAGGTATGTACTCCAAGTTTATATGTGAGCTTGATTTGAACTAAATCATCAGGTAGTTATGTGATGCATACGAGAGCAATCTATGAGACTATTCCTATGATTATGTGACATCGGATCAGTGTGAGAGGTTATGTGAAATCATACGATATATCTATGTCACATGAGCTCACTTTTATGTGAAAGTTTATCTGCCTATTGTATATGATGAGATGTGCATATTCGGAAAAGGGATGGTATGCCCGAAGGAAGAGTGAAATAAAAATACGAACAACTATGTTATAATATGATTGTTATCTGTAGACGCTGCTTAAAACTTACTAAGCATTGTAATGCTTACTCCGTTTACCCTGTTTCCTCTGTTTTATAGATCTCATTGCGAAGCTACAGGCTCGGGGATCATCAGCAACTAGTCACACTATCACTATCCACCGCTTGTTACTGTTATGTTTAGAATTATTTTATGGCATGTATAGAATAGACTAGTGGCGGAAGAATATTTTTGGTTAATGTATATAAGCCATGCGAAAATGGCATCTTTTGAATGTTTACTTAGTGAAGTTTAAATTTTACCTCTGGTTGTGCTTAGTACTTATTTAAACAAACGATCTTTATTTCAAGAAAAAGTTCAAAATTTTACTGTTCTGAGATGAGTTACAAGTCCGGTAATGCCCCTTACCTATTCTGGCCACGGTTACGGGATAGGGGTGTTACAACAATTGAATCACTTAATATTACTCCAAATATCGAAATAAGATTGAGTATATAGTCCCCTACCACATTCGGCCAAACATGCCTAACACCCTTATTACTCTTACCTTATTGCCGAAAGATGGTTAACTCCAAAGATCTGATCGTTCCACCGGTCCAAGCCCTTGATCAACCGCCTCTAAATCACGCTATTACCAAAACAAAATAGTTATTACGACCCCTCAGGGTTACAAGTCCAAATCGACAACCTCCTTAACTTTTAGGGATTTCGGCTTTTCCTAAAATATGTAAGAATACTAAGTTTTGGAGAAGACTTACCACCGATTCCTTAGTGAATGATTCCAATGAGTTTCCCACTCGATCCCGATGTAGATCTAAGCCCTCAGATGATAACAAAAGTCGAGCTTTCAGTGACTCCAGTATTCGGCCAAGTCCCTTTTAATGTGGGGTTTTCGGCTTTTTGCAACTTGTGTTTAGAAAGGTAAAACGAGAGGGTTTTGCTATGGTCTTATCGTCAAAACTTGAGGTTTTAGAGGGCTGGTGAATCGGCCACAAATGGTGAAGAGAAGAGATGTGGTTTTGGTTAAAAGAAATCGGCACAAAAAGAATCAAGCTTTCGGGATTTCGGCTTTTGTATATAAGGCTTAAGAACAATGATAAGAACTTGGAGATGAATAGAATAATGGAAGGATTCGGCTATGGGGAAAGAAGAAGGAAGATAGATTGAGAGAAAAAAGAAAAGAAAAGAAAGGAAGAGAAGGAAGAATGGTCAGAAAAGAAAAAAACGGCACAACACTTCCAAATGCCGAATTGATACCTAGCTTTTGACCTAGCTGAAATTTTCCCCCCTAAAAAAACCCTTGGCCGGCCAACTCTTGCTCCTCAAGAGTCCACTATTCAGCCAACACCATCCTCCTTGATCAGCTCCTAAATCCTCTCCCTTATCCCCTCCTTACTCAATCTCCTGAGCAATTCAAACTCCTCCTGGCAGACTTTTACTTCAGTTCCATTACTTACCTTTTCTGTTCATAAAAATTAATCCCTTGTTTTTGCTATCAATGTGACTTGAACCTGGGTCCTCCCTAGCTCCCACACGCCACTTATAGCCTTCCCTGTGGCGTCACATGCCACTTCACCACTTGCTTCCTTGTGATCTATTTCCACAATTAATTCCTCAAAGCCCAATTTACCAGAACCCCTTTCTCTTATGGAATTAAAATTAATTAAAACTATCGGGTTATCCTAAGCTTGGGCCTTCTAGAGGCCCACTATCACAATTAAACCTACACTTAACAAGCAGAACACAGAATTTTTAATTTTACAAACTTTTTTTTCAGAATTCCCAAAAATTTGGGGCGTTACATCGCGCAACCAAAATTCACATTTGCTAAACTTTGCATACAACTGCATATCTCATAAATTCTATAGCACTATTCTCATATGCTCGGCATGTTCGGATTCATCACGCGAATAAATCAATATGTCATCAATGAATACAACAACAAATTGATCTAAATACTGTCTAAAAATTCTATTCATCAAATCCATAAAGATAGCATGTGCATTAGTTAATTCGAAAGGCATAACTAAGAACTCATAATGGCTGTACCTCATTCTGAATGTAGTTTTCAAAATGTCTTGAGTCTTTTACTCACAACTGATAATAGTTTGATCTCAAATATATCTTCGAAAACACGGTAACTCCTTTCAATTGATCAAACAAATCATCAATTCGAGGTAGAGGGTATTGATTCTTGATAGTCACTTTTTTCAACTGACGATAATCAATGCACATTCTCATCGTCC
Source organism: Gossypium hirsutum (assembly GCF_007990345.1). NCBI lineage: Eukaryota > Viridiplantae > Streptophyta > Magnoliopsida > Malvales > Malvaceae > Gossypium > Gossypium hirsutum. The sequence continues at coordinate 39,793,431 of NC_053426.1, read as the reverse complement.
ATCTTTCTTTTTCACAAAAAGAATAGGAGCACCCCAAGGTGAAAAACTAGGTCTAGCAAACCTTCATCAGTTAATTTTTACAACTGAGACTTTTAGTTTGGTCGGAGCCGTTCTATACGGAGCTATCGGAATCAGAGTAGTTCCAGGCACTAATTCAATGCCAAATTGAACTTCTCAAATCGGAGGTAATCCTGGAAGTTCTTCAAGAAACACATTAGGGAATTCACAGGCAACAGGCATTGATTCAACCTTCTTTTCTGATACTTTCGAATCAATCACATAGGCAAAGTAAGGTTCACAACCTTTTCTCACAATACTTAGAGCTTTCATTGATGAAATCACAGCCGACAATCCATTCAAATCACTAGATTCAATTCGAACTATTTCATCATTCTTGCATCTCAAATCAATAGTTTTCCATTTGCAATTCATAACAGCATCATGCAAAGTTAACCAATTCATACCCATAATTATATCAAACTCATCAAAGGGTAATAACATCAAATCAGCCGAAAAACAAATGTCTCAAAACATTAATGAACAATTGTTGCAGACTTTGTCAACAAAAATGCTTTTACCTAGGGGGTTCGATACTCTAATCACAAATTCAGTAAACTCTACAGGAAAAATCTTATTGGATACTAAATTCATGCTTATATAAGAATGCATCGATCCTGGATCTATCAAAGTAATCATAGAAGTATCGTAAAGAGTAAAAGTAACCGTAATCATATATGGAGACGAAGCTTACTCACGAGCTCAAATGGCATAGGCTCTGGCAGGTGCACGAGCCTCAGATCAAACAACAGTGTCTTTAGTCCCTCTTTAGCTACCACTCAAATTTCCCGCATTTCTGGGAGGTCTACCTCGAGCTAAAGTGTTACTAGGTTTCGAATTTTGTACAATTTCTTAAATCAACAGACTCGGGACAATCACGAATAAAGTGATCTAAAGATCCACATTTGAAACATGCCTGATCATACATTTTATAATTACCGAGATGTCTTTTACCATAGTGTTTACACTCAAGTCGATTGGATTGGACATTTCCAACACAAGCAACAGAAGTAGCTAGAGCTCTGAAGCTCGAATGTGATCTAGCACAATCTCTACCCGAATGTCCACATTAGCCTTTGATCGGCTAAAATCATCTCAGAATTTCTTTGAAGAAGACTAAAATGTTTTGCTCACAGATCTTTTTCTCATATCTCTAGCTTCTGAATCAACATTTCTTTTCTCTTTCCCGAGTTCTTCAGCTTTACAGGCTCGTTCAACAAGCACAAATAATTCTTTTATCTCTAGAATCCCGACTAATAAACGAATATCTTCATTCAAACCATCTTTGAATATTTTACACATTATTGCTTTAGTCGAAACACATTACCATGCATAATCAATCTTACGAATTCTTATTCGTATTCTGTAACAGACATACGAACTTGCTTCAGTTCAAGAAACACTTTACGTTTCTGATCAATAAATCTCTGACTGATATATTTCTTTCTGAATTCAGTTTGAAAGAAATCCCAAGTGACTCGCTCTTTCAGAACCACGAATATCAAAGTCATCCACCAGTGATACGCCATATCCCTCAGAAGTGAAACGACACATTTTATGCATTTATCTGGATTCAAAGACAATTAATCGAATACTCGTATTGTATTTTCTAACCAGAACTCAGCTCTCTCAACATCATCACTAGTTGTAGCATGAAATTCTTTAGCTCCATATTTCTAATTGATACGTGATATTCGTGGTAGTTTTTAAATATTTATAATTAATCATTCTTGAAACTAACTATTATCACGATGAAGGCAAGTGTACCTATCAAACAGTAGTATAGCTTTAGCAAGACCGGATTGTCGAGCCCAGAGGAACCAAGAGTACTAGTAATTACCTTCTTTTTATTATCTAGCCTAAAAATTAAGGGATTTGGTTATCTAAACTAATTACTAAACTAAGAGTGCACAGAGAGAAGATTGAGAAAAAGCTTTTGGGAGAACTCGATTGATTAAGACAATACCCGAGAAAAAATCCACCTAGACTTCACTTGTTATTTAACTCTGAATCAGACGATTTATTCATTTGACTTGATCCGTAAAAATCCCTAAGTTATATTATTATCTCTCTCAAGACTACTAACATCTAACCCTAGGTTGATTAATTGAAATCTCTTTGTAATTAACACCTAATGTTGCATTAACTCGATCTATGGATCCCTTTATTAGGTTTCACCCTATCTCTAGACGTGCAATCAATTTCGCTTATTTATGACAAATTTACTCTTAGACAGGGTCTATTCCTCCTCTGAATAAGAGCATTAACTTGAATCAATATCCCGAAATATTAAAACAAGAATTAATAACACATAATTAAGAACAAGTCAAATATTTATCATACAATTCACATAATAATAACAAGATCCGTCTTAGGTTTCATTCCCCTTAGGTATTTAGGGGGTTTAGTTCATAACTATAGAAGAAAACATCTCAGAAGAATAGTGAATACAAAACATAAAGAAAACCCAAAACCCCTGAATGGAAATTGAAGGGAGGTCTTCAATCTTGATGATGAATCTGGCTTCTGAAATGGACCAATTGGCTTCCCGTGAGTAATTCCTTGCCTCCTACTTTGTGTCTCCTTCCTAAGTGCCTCCTCAGGTGTTTAAATAGGCTTTAGAATGCCTAAGAGCCCTCAAAATTAGCCTTTTCCGAATAGGGTTATACTTGGGCCCAGCAGGGATACACTTGTGTGTGATTACTCCAGCCTATGGTCAAGGCTGTCGAATAGGAACAGGCGTGTAGTTGACCTGTGTAAGTCGTGCTTCGATCCTGCCAAAGGGACACGGCCGTAAGACACACCTGTGTGAGGAAGCCCAGACCGTGTTGATTTCTCATATAGGTCCATTTTCTCTATTTTCGACCCGTTTCTCGCTCTTTTTACTCTCCTATGCTCACCTAAGTATAAAACATGAAATTAAAGAATTAGGAGCATTGAATTCACCAAATCTAAGGAGAAACCATCTATAAATGTGCTAAGCATGGGATAAAAACATGTATAAATTACGGTTTATCAAATACCCCCACACTTAAGCGTTTGCTTGTCCTCAAGCAAAATCCTCAACTCATAATCAAAATAAATTCTTCTCAATTTATAATCCCTATCAATAATATCTCAAAATAATCCATAAGTATTCATACATTGAAAATTCAACTAAAAGTACATCACAGTTTCAAACATTCCAAGTTGAGTATTTTATCACGAAAACATAGGTGTCTCCCCTTATCCAAGTGATTACTTTTGACCAAAATATCACACAGTTTAACATCCTCACTAAAGATTCACTCAAATCACTCAAGCTGTTTAAGCACATCAATTAAAGCACTCATTAGTCAATATGAAAAGTTATTACCATAGGCTTGCTTGAAAATCAAATCTCCACCACTATATATTGAGTTGATACATCAATCAAAAAGGTCTTTAGAGGGTTGTAACGTGGCTTTGGTTAGGACGTGTGGTCACAAGCTAAAGGAAAAGGTTAGAATCGAGATTGAATTGAAAAATTACCTAGCTAGAAAAGTAACTAGTCATCAGTTGAATACAAGTGAACTTCTGCTTAGAATATGTAATTAACACTCAAGCTCAGAAACGATGAATTACTATTAATATGTGTTGAAGTATTTTTTTTAGAACAAGTCAAATACATAGAAGAACAAAACATAGCTAAGCAATTAGTTCAAATCAAATCTCGACAAAAATAGGGATCAAATTAGGGGATTTCAACAATAATGGGTTATGAGGGTTAATATTGAGAGTAAATCAATTAATGGTTTGTTAGGCTCAAAGGGGTTCACTAAGGGTCAATTATGAAGGCAGGCTTTTGTGGAGTGAGTAGGTTAAACTTAAGTGCCTTTATCATCTTGACATATCAAATCAAATGGTGTGGTCTTGACATGCATAATCAAGCAAGTTCTAGAATAACAAATCAATATTAACACACTCAAACCAACAATAAAAGTGAGCATGAAAGAAATAATAGATGATCTAATGGCTCAAGATCTCACAAAAGTTATGGCTTTTTGATGTTTAAACTTGTGAATTTCAACTCACGACAATGCCCAAACTTAGGGAAACATCCTAAAAGTTTATAATTCTTAAAAAAATCAACTTATCATGCTTGATTCCCTAATGTCTTAAAGTTTAAACAATCAATGCATAAATGCCTATGTTTTAATTCAAGACATATCAATAAAAATCATAAATTAATTAAAATTCATTATAATAGTGATATGAGTGATTCATGTGAGAATAAGATAAAATTTAGGGATTTCTAATGATGATATGAAAGACCCCCTACACTTAAGATGTACATTGCCCTCATTGTACAAAGATAGATATATTGAAACATATAGATATATAATCATAAGTTAGGGAGAGAAGTGAAACTTCCTAAATGATGAATGAACCCCTTAAATTAGAGTTATGAAGAATAATCGGCCGAAACAATGATAAGAGTGGAGGAGGATACTCCGGTGGTGGTAGAGGTTCATTAGTCCATAAGTCTTGCGCCAGAAGAATATTATATCTGGTGGTAGCTATGGTCGTGATCGAGTAGGACATGGTAGTCGTGGAGAACCTTTCCCTGTGGAGTTTTGAGTTCCTATTTGATGATGAGCTTTGGAGCTCTTTATGACTGTGATAAAAGTAGGAACTCTTTAGGAAATATAATGAAGCATAATTACTTGTAATGAAATAGCCAAAACTATAAATTATTCAATAAAATTTATAAAAACTAAAACTAAGATAATATTAAAGGAAAATAAAATAAAAAGTACCTAAATAAGATAAATAAAGATAAAAGTGAAAATAAAAATAATAAATAAAAAGTTTTTAAACATCGTCATCGCCGGATGGTTTGCGAGGTGGTGGTGACGATGAAATGTGGAAGTGCTGACAAATCTGATGTAAAGCCGCATCAATGTGATCAAAGCACTAAAAATATTGCTGCTCAAGTCGTGTAAGGCATTCAAAAATGTCAGAATATGAAGCCACCGCATGAACTAGACGATGGATGGGTGGTGGCTGAGACGGTGGGTCCTCATGACGTAGAGGCACATCATCAATAATGTCCTCTGGGTCCTCCTCCTCGATGGACTGGACGAGGCGGTACTGAGGAGGGTAGGTGCCACTCGTTTCTTGCTCATCCTCATGTTTAGCATGCTCGAGATGCCTTGTGGGGACATCTGGCCGATGAGAGTGAGGGAGGATGATTGTGCCGCTGTGTTGAGGAGCCCGAAGTGTCGTGCCAATCGAGTCACATAGGACCCGATAGAGATGACCTCCATCTGATGTTGTTTCGTCTGATGGTGGATGGCGAGGGCGATGAAGTAGGCGAGGTCGAGGACGTGCCCGTTTCCCATGCTCCATAAGAAGTAGGCGTCGTGGGTGGTGACGATGCCAGTGCTCTCTCGTCTTCCCGTCAGAGTGTGAGCCAAGAGGGCATGTAGGTACCTCAAGGATGGAGGGAGAGCCGATGCCTTGGAGCAGCTAGGATCATAAGTGGCCGAGGCAGGGACGAGGTCCCTCCAGCACTTTGAGGGAGAGTAGTGGATGTGGCGGTGGAGGGTGTCGAGTTCATTGTCGTCCATGAACTCCTCTGTGTACAGTCCTAGTGCAATCCCGAACTTGGGTACGCTCAACTGGCACACTAGACCACCAAGGCGGAACTGGACTGTTCCAGGATCGTCGAAGTTGGTCATGACGGTCTGAAGATGGAACGTCGAGCAGAGTTCCAATGTGAACTCAAGATACATCAGCTTGATGATCTCAAAGAAGAGGCCCCAAGGGTCAGTCGTTAGGAGGGCTCGTGTAACACCCCTCACCCATATCAAATGTCGGGATAGGGTTCGAGGCGTTAACGGACTTAAACATTCACAACAACACATAACATATTACCAACCATGCATGGAAAACAAGCATATGCACATCACCAATATCAAACATAACATAAATAGCTAGATTTATAAGTCAGAATCATTAGCTCACTAAAGACCAATATATTTGGCTAAATTATAATAACACATGTTATAAAACTAGGTCCCTATACATGCCACTCACTTGATAATTCTAGCATATGTGTTTGTACTGTCAAGGTGTTGGCTTGATAGTGTGATGCTGCCTCCGACGATCTCCAACCCTGAGCTAACCTAAAAACACTAAAAGAAATGGAAATGAGGGGGTAAGCTTTACGCTTAGTAAGCTCGCATGAAATAATAATAAGCAATTTACTAACATGCTTTCCATGGTAAAACTAACCCAATTGTACATTTACACATGTTCTAGTTAAGCTGCTTTCTTGAGTCATAGTCACTAAATTATTTATATCTGGAGTTACAGAACTCCAAATTAAGATCCGTAAATTTTCCCATAAACTATACTCATATATATTTCTACCATAAAATTTTCAAAATTGTTGGCCCAGCCAATAATTATAGTTTATTATTCAAATTCTCCCCTGTTTTGCTGTTTGACAGCTTCGACCATTCTTCACTAAAATTTATTTATCTCATAGTACGAGACTCAGATAATGTTCCCATTTGCTTCTATTAAAATTATACTCATAAAATATTCTAATAATATAAATTATAACCCATAATTATTTTCTACAATTTTTAAAAAGTTTTCCAAGTCAGAACAAGGGATCTCGAATTCATTCTGACATTGTCTCATAAAAATTAGAATATCACATAATATAAAACTCTTTTGCTCCCTCTGTTTCCTTTATATGAAAATAGACTCATTAATATTTAAATCCATAATTTATTTTAAATTTAATTCAACTTACATAATTTTTGGTGAATTTTTAAAGTCACACAACTGCTGCTGTCCAACACTGTTTTACTACTAAAATTCACTCTTACATAATTTCACTTAATCCATTTTGTCTTATCGAAGTTCACTCAAATATCGAGCATATTGCTCAAGATTTTCTTAAACATATACCTACAATTATTCATCATATAATCATGTTCACATGTATTTTTACTTAATTGATTTTCTTGTTGAACTCTTCGGAATAATAATTGATATTCAGTTGTCTGCACATATTTTCACACTTGTAGCCAAAGCTATCTGGTACGCATAGTAGCCTGCACTTAGTACTACACATACGACCAATTATCCGATACACGTAGTAGCCTGCACGTAGTACTACACACGTGACCTAACCATCTGATACACGTAGTAGTCCGCACTTAGTACTACACACGTGATTGAAGTTATCGGGTACGCATAGTAGCCTGCACTTACTACTACACATACGACCAATTATCCGGTACACGTAGTAGCTGCACTTAGTACTACACACGTGACCTCACAATAGATCATTCGTATCATTTCTATTCCGAAGGCTCAACCGGGAAATTCCTCATTTTCCAACATGTTACAATTTATTCATAGTCCTTTTTCAATTGGCAATTTACAACAAATAATTATTCTATAGGCATCTACATTTCATATGATAAAAAAATATAATAAAATAAAAATAATCGATAAATTATTTACGTACAAACTTATCTCAAATCCAGAAATGGCAATTTACCATTGTAGTCTATAACCTTATATTTTCCCAATTTAAGCCCAAATCTCAATTTCCTTGATCTATAATATCACATTTAGCCTACTAACTAGTCACACTATTCATATGGGTCTAAAAATCATATTTTTACAAATTTACATTTTGACCCCTAAACTTTTGCATATTTACACTTTTTCCCCAAGGTTCAAAAATTAAACTTCTTCCTATTTTCTTATGTTTTATGACATGCTAATCATTTTTCCCTTCTGTGGCAACATCAAATTCTCACTCTAACATGTACTTGTGAACATTAGGTATTTTTACTGATTATACCGTTTTACTCATTTTCACGTAAAATCGCTTAGCAAAAGTTGTTTAACACAATTTCAAGCTTCATATTCTACTATTAAAAATCAAAATACATGCATATCATTCATGGGTAAATTTTTAAACATAAATCCTAGCTCAAAATAATGGTAAAAATGAGCAGATCATGTTACCGGGATTTCAAAAATACATAGAACATTAAAAACGGAGCTCAGAATCACTTACTATTAAGCTTGGAAGCTTGGCCAAACCCTAACCATGGCTGCTCTTGGTACGTTCTGCTGTATCAAGAAGAAAGGGACACATTTGGAGTTTAAAATTTGTCTTTTAATTCATTTTACCCCTAAATGACCAAAATGCCCTTTTTACTATTCTTTCAAATTTTACCCAATCAATGCGGTGCACGAGCATGGCAAGTAAGCGTGTGGAGTTGCAGCGGCTAGGATTAGGGATTTTTGGGGAGGGAGATGATGAATAGTAAGGGGTTTATATAGATTTTAGGGCACATGGCAGTGGGGCACGCCCGTGTGCCCTAATTTTTGCTTGTGTGTTTCGCGATTTCTAAATTTAGGCGCATCTAATATTCGCCCCATGCCCGTGTTCATTAGGCGTGTGGAAGCATATGGCCGTGTCTAGCTTCGTTCGCTTCTCCCACGCCCGTGTTCTGTTTGACAGTGTCGACCACGGCTGAATGACAAGGGCGTGTCACACGCCCGTGTTAAATTCTCAGTTTCAACCATGGTTTCAAGGCACGGGCGTGTCTTACGCCCGTGTTGTTTTGGCAGTTTCACCCATGGCCATGTCGCACAGCCGTGGCAACTTATCACATCTCGTGTTGGAGAAAAACGTTTTCCCTATTTTCACACAACTGTAGGCACGCCCGTGTGGATGGGAAAACCCTATTTTTCAAGACTCAGTTAGTAGGTTAGATGTGAAAAACTAGAATTCAAATAAATCATTACTATTAGTGCTCGGGTTGCCTCCCGAGAAGCGCTTATTTATAGTCTAAGCTTGACTTACCTCTCTAGTGTGTGATCATGGTGCTCGAGGAGTTTACACTCCTCATCCCTGCTATCAACTTCATCAATATAAGGTTTAAGACGAGTATTGTTTACCTTAAAACTGCCGAATTTAGGATGAATTACCTCGACTGTACCATATGGAAAAATATTAAGTACCGTGAGAGGAATTTCTTCGTTAGGTTCAGAAATGGCAATGCGAGGGTCTGCTGTATCTAGTAGTACTTTGTCTCCAACCTTAAGTTGATTTGGTGCATCATTGAGCTCGTCATGGCGTGGTTTTGGTTTATCGTGTGTCCTCGGTCTATGTGTCTACCATTCATCCAGTTCCTCAATTTGTAGCCTTCGTTCTTCATAGATAGGTCCTTTATTGTTGTTTGAACATGGATCATTTGCGTTCTTTAAAATTGTTTGCTGTACAGAGGGTTTCACCACATGATCAGTACTAGTAGAATGATTTATACAACCACCTTCAATTTTTGATGTGTTACTCGAATTACGAGCTTGAAGGGTGATTGGTTCGTCTCCCACATGAAGTGTGAGTTCACCTGTACCAACATCAATAATGGTTCTAGCAGTTGCTAAAAAGGGTCGTCCTAAAATCAAAGGTGCGTTACTATCCTCTTCCATGTCTAGAATAACAAAGTCTACTGGGTATATAAATTTATCGATCTTAACAAGAACATCTTCAATGATACCCCTAGGAAATCTAATGGTTTTATTAGCCAATTGAATGCTCATCCTAGTTTGTTTGGGTTTCCCAAGACCTAGCTGTTTAAACATTTTATAAGGCATAACATTAATGCTTGCCCCTAAGTCAGCCAATACATTATGAACATCTAAACTACCAATTAAATAAGGAATCGTAAAACTCCCCGGATCTTTCAATTTGTTGGGTAGCTTATTTTGTAATATGGCTGAGCAAACTGTATTCAACTCCACATGCGATGCCTCATCCAACTTTCATTTGTTTGCTAGCAACTCCCTTAAAAATTTGACTGCGTTTGGCATCTGCGAGAGAGCTTCGATAAACGGTAAGTTGATATGTAATTTCTTTAATAGTCTAAGGAATTTACCGAATTGTTCATCTGTACGATCTTTCCTTGTAGTATTGGGGTATGGCACCTATGGTTTGTACTCTTTACTTACCGTTTTTTGCTCACTGTTGTCTACCTCACCTTTATCTTGACTTACTACAATGCCTTGCCTCGGTTCTGATGCAGGCTCAACTAACCCTTCCTTGTCTTGAGTGGTAATCGCATTAAGTTGTTCCCTTGGGTTAGATTCCGTGTTACTCGGCAGGCTACCTTGTGGTAATTTGGATATCAATTTAGTGAGCTGACCTATCTGAGTTTCGAGCCCTTGGATCGACGCTTGTTATTTTTAAGTGTAGTCTTGGTATTCTGAAAACGAGTTTCTGACATAGAGATGAATTTTGTTAGCATCTCCTCAAGGTTTGGTTTTTTCTCTTGTTAGTAAGGTGGTTGTTAGAAGCCTGGAGGTGGTGGTGGTCATTGATTTCCTTGGCCTCCCCATGAGAAATTTGGGTGGTTCCTCCAACCTACATTGTAAGTATTACTATAAGGATTATTTTGAGATCGAGGATTATTACCCATGTAATTTAACTGCTCGTTCTCTATGTTGTGGCCATAGGATGGGTAATCCGAATTGCTTGATCCACCTCCATTTGCTTCGCACTGCATTACTGGGTGAACCTGTGAAGAACTAAGAAAGCCATCAATTTTCTTATTCAAAAGTTCTACTTGATTAGAGAGCATGGTGACCAAATCGACGTTATAAATGCCTGATGTTTTTGTTGGCTTTGTCCTCATAACTTGCCACTGATAATTATTCAGTGACATCCCTTCTATAAATTCATAATCATCTTCGGGTACCTTATTATTGATAGTTCCACCAGTGGCTCCGTTGATCATCTGTCGAGTTGAAGGATTCAGGCCATTATGAAACGTTTGAACCTGTAGCCAAAGTGGTAACTCATGGTGAGGGCATCTTCTCAAGAGGTCCTTGTATCTCTCCCATGCATCGTAGAGTGTTTTTAAATCCATCTGCACAAAAGAAGATATATCATTACGTAATTTGGCTATTTTAGCCGGTGGAAAATATTTTAGTAAAAACTTTTCAGACATTTGTTCCCAAGTAGTGATTGACCCTCGTGGTAACGAGTTCAACCATTGTTTAGCCTTATTCCTCGATGAAAAGGGAAACAACTGAAGGCTAATGGCGTCATCAGAAACGCCATTGATTTTAAAAGTGTCGCAAAATTCTAAGAAATTTGCCAAGTGAGCATTGGGATCTTCATCCTGCAAACCATCAAACTGAACAAATTGCTGTATCATTTGAATTGTGTTAGGTTTCAGTTTAAAAGTATTTGCAGCTACAGCAAGTCTAACTATGCTCGATTCAGTTCTTATTAAAGAAGGTTTAGCATAATCATACATAGTGCTTGGAAGAGGATTCTGATTAACAGCAATCGTAGGAGGTAGCAGATTTTCTTGGTTTTTAGCCATCTCATTGGTTGTGGTTGAAGTATCATCCTCTTGCTCTTCCTCTGTGTATCATAAGCTTTGTCTTATTTCTCTTCGATTTCTGCAAACTGTGCGATCAATCTCTCTATTAAACAGTAATGGTCCCGACAAGTTTCTTCTAGTCATACACTATAAAAACCTGTCAGGAACAAGAAAAGAAAAATTAGAAAAGAAAATAAAAATTTAAATTGCAAATAAAGTATAATGGCTAAAGTAATAAACATTGAGTGTTCCTAATATCCTAGTTCCCCAGCAATGGCCCCAAAAAATTGATACGTGATATTCGCGATAGGTTTTAAATATTTATAATTAATCATTCTTGAAACTAACTATTATCGTGATGAAGGTAAGTGTACCTATCGAACAGTAGTATAGCTTTAGCAAGACCGGATTGTCGAACCCAAAGGAACCAAGAGTACTAGTAATTACTTTTTTTTATTATCTAGCCTAAAAATTAAGGGATTTGGTTATCTAAACTAATTACTAAGCTAAGAGTGCATAGAGAGAAGATTGGGAAAAAGCTTTTGGGAGAACCCGATTGATTAAGACAATACCCAAGAAAAATCCACCTAGACTTCACTTGTAATTTGACTCTGAATTAGACAATTTATTCATTTGACTTGATCCGTAGAAATCCCTAAATTATATTATTATCTCTCTCGGGACTTATAACGTCTAACCTTAGGTTGATTAATTGAAATCTCTTTCTAATTAACACCTAGCGTTGCATTAACTCGATCTATGGATCCCCTTATTAGGTTTCACCCTAATCCGACAAAATCTTATCACCCTATCTCTAAGCCTGCAATCAACTCTGCTTAATTATGACAAATTTACTCTTAGACAGGGTCTATTCCTCCTCTGAACAAGAGCATTAACTATAACATTCTAATTTTGGGCCTAGTCAGAATAGTGGTTTCGGGACCACAAATCCGATGAGGAAAATTTCATTTTTATTATATTTTTATGGCTTACAATTTCACAGAATGATTTTGTGAAAAATTCGTTCGAAAATTTCGACGTTTGGGCACTCAATTTGGTCAAAAGGACTAAATTGTAAAAAGTACAAAATTTGAGTTCTACATGTTGGAAGTGTCTAATTGTTATGAGTTTTTAAATTAAAGGTCCTTAGATGGTAATTAGACCATTTTGAAGTTTGTGGACAAAAATGGACATGGTAAGATAGGTTTTTAAAAGTTTTTCATTAAGGGCGTTTTAGTAAATTGGTAATTAAATGAATTAAAAATGCCAAAATAAGCCAAATTTGCTCATATTCTATCTTATGGATGAATGTCTCATTAAAAACACCATGGATAGGGTTTTCAAGCTTTCCAAGCTCATTTGTAAGTGATCCCGAGCCCCAATTTTAATATTCTTTATATTTTTGAAGTCCCGGTAACATGTTCTAGCTATTTCTACCATTTATTTGAGCTAGGGTTTGTATTTAAAAATTTACCCATGAATGATATGCATGTTTTTTAATGTTTAATGGTAGAATATGAAGCTTGAAATTGTGTTAAACAATTTTCGCTAAGCGATTTTACGTGAAAACGAGTAAAATGACATAATCGGTAAAAATACCTAATGCTCATAAGTACATGTTAGAGTGAGAATTTGATGTTTCCATAAAAGGGAAAAATGATCAGCATTTCATAAAACATAAGAAAATAGGATGAAGTTTAATTTCCGACAATTGGGGCAAAAGTGCAAATATGCAAAAGTTAGGGGTCAAAATACAAATTTGTAAAAATATAATTTTAGACGCATATGAATAGTGTGACTAATTAGTAGGCTAAATGTGATATTATAGATCAAGGGAATCGAGATTCGGGCTTAAATCGAGAAAATACAAGGTTATGGACTAAAATGGTAAATTGTCGTTTCTGGATCGAGGTAAGTTCGTGTGTTAATAATAATGCAATACCATGCATGAATTGTAATTCTCTATTGATATGGCAAAAATTGTGTGATTTAATATGTTTAAGAGAAGTTGATGGATGGTGTGTATGATATGGAAAAATGTAATGCTTGTTGTGTCATGTGAAATTGAATAACAAATTATTGTTACATGAATTGAGTGTTAAATTACTATTACCTGGGTTGTATGAATTGCTACACGGTTGTACTTGACGAGATTTCGACAAGTAAGTTTGGATAAATTAAAGTAAACTCATAATATGCCTAATTGTATGATTTATGAATGTATGATAGTTGCATTTGATGATAGCATGAAAATCCATGGAATGTATCATTAATAATGATATGTTGATAAATGTCTCGGTTGAGGTTAAAAAGGAAATTTGATGGACGAATCATGTTACACATGTGTCTTGAGATCCTGGATGTGTTGCAGACAGAATTTAGCTCGGACGGGTAATCTGTTAATCTCAAATATAGAAAGTATCTAGCCCGGACGGGTGTTCCTTGAATGATCAAGCATCCCGAAGAATATATATGCATTCAGGATTTAGCCCGGACGGGTAATCTGATTAGGGACTGAATTTAGCCTGGACTGGCAATGAAGATCCGAACTCAGTAAGGGTGTTTGTCGCAATAAGGGATTTAGCCTGGACTGGTAATCCTGACATCACCTTATGAGTTTACGATACGGGGATTTAGCCTGGACTGGTAATCCCGCCATAAGATGTGAGGTTCGCAGGAATGCATACATGAAATGATCATTCTTATGAATTGACAGTAAATGGATGATTCATCGGAATTTCCTAGAAACTCAACAAGATTAATATGATGTATATCAATGAAATGATGAGCTCTTCTAAGACAAATTTACATAGTGCATTGTCATGAGACTAATTTAATGATTGAGTGCATGTGATAGGGAATTATCCTAATCCTAACTTGGAATGTATGACTAAGTGTGCCAATGAGAAATAATAACTTTTATATTGAGCTCCATTGTGAAAGATGACTAAGGGATCCATGAAATGGTAAGTTCATGATAGTTGGAAATGATCTTATGATAGTGATCATTATATTGTACCAAAACAGATTTGGACAACAGCATTGTTCTAACTTTGAAAATCCACTAATAATAGTGGAAATTGAGTTAGAAGCTTAATAAAATATGAAATTAAATCTTAATGAGTCTAGTTTTACATAAAGAAAACGGTGAAAGAAAAAGAATCTTGTATCATGAGATATTTGAATTCTTGTGAGATAGAGTCGGAGTGATTCCAGACTCCCCTATCTCAACTTTGGAGAATCACTAGAAATTTTAAAAAAATAATTATGAGTTCAAATTCATATGAATGAAAATGAGTCTACTTTCAGTATAAAGAGACAGGAACATTATCTGAGTCTTGTACTATGAGATAAATAAATTTAAGTGAAGAAAGGTCGAAGCTGTCAAACAGCAAATAGGGGTGATTTTGAATGATAAACTGTACTTATTGGCTAGACAAAAAATTCTAAAAATTTTATCATAAGAAGAGATATGAGTCTAGTTTCTTGTAAAATTAATGGATCTTAAATTGGAGTTCTGTAGCTCCATATATAAATAATTTAATGATTATGACTCGGGAAAACAACTTAGTTGGAATTTTAATAAATAGAAAGAATATGAAAATAGCATGTTATCGCATTGCTTATTATTTTCATGCGAGCTTACTAAGTGAAAAGTTTACTCCCTCCTTTCAATTTCTTTTAGTTTTGTCAGGTCAGCTCGAGGTTGGAGATCGTCAGAGGCAGCACCACACTATCGAGCCATTATCCTTGGAGTATGGGCATGTGTATGTTAAATGTTTTCATGTGGGTGGCATGAATAGGGACTTAGTTTTTCTATGATGAATATTTTTGTGATTAGCCAAAGGTATTGGTTTATATTGATTTGTTGGTTATAGCCATGAGATATGGCTTATAATGATTTTGGCTTGTAAGCCTATTTATCCATGATATGTGTTAATGTCTTATGAAGTGGTTATGTGATTATGCTTGTTCACTATGTATGAGAAGTATATAGCATATGTATATAATGAGTGCCATTGAAATCGTGTATGTGTTTGTATGTAAAGATGACAAAAAGGCTTGGAAATTAGCCTAAGTCTTGACCACACGGGTAGAGACACGGCCGCGTGTCTCAGCAGTGTGGAGGACACGGCCTCTGGCCATGGTGTGTGCCTTGGCCGTGTGCCCTAAAACGGTTAGTTACATGGGCTGAAGACACGTGCATGTCCCAAGCCACACAGACGTGTGTAACCACACGGCCCAACCCACACGGGCGTGTGACTCTCTAAAGCTAGAAAATTGTTAAGTTGCCCAAAGACTTTCGAAAGTTCTCGGTTTAGTCCCGAACCACCCCGATGTATGTTATAGGCTTTGAAGGCCTATATAAGGGACAATATGCATGTGTTTGAAAAGTTTTAATTTTGGGTGAAATTTGGTAACTCGGTTTTGTATGTTTGTGAATGTTTAAGTCCGGTAATGCCTCGAACCCTGTCTCGGAGTTGGATACGGGTGAGGGGTGTTACATTAACTTCAATAAATATCCTGGAATATTAAAACAAGAGTTAAGAACACATAATTAAGAACAAGTCAAATATTTATCATACAATTCACATAATAATAACAAGATCCGTTTTAGGTTTCATTCCCCTTAGGTATTTAGGAGGTTTAGTTCATAATTATAGAAGAAAACATCTCAGAAGAATACATCTCAGAAGAATAATGAATACAAAACATAAAGAAAACCCAAAACCCCTGAATGGAAATTGAAGGTAGATCTTCAGTCTTGATGATGAATCCGACTTCTGAGATGGACCAATCGGCTTCCCTTGAGTAATTCCTTGCCTCCTTCTCTGCTCTCCTTCCTAAGTGCCTCCTCGGGTGTTTAAATAGGCTTTAGAATGCCTAAGAGCCCTCAAAATTGGCCTTTTTTGAATAGGGTTATACTTGGGCTCGGCAGGGACACGCCCGTGTGCGATTACTCCAGCCCGTGGTCAAGGCTGTTGAATAGGCACAGGTTTGTAGTCTACTCGTGTAAGTCGTGCTTTGATCCTGCCAAAGGGACACGGATGTGGGACACACTCGTGTGAGGAAGCCCAGGCCGTGTTGATTTCCCAAGTGGTTCCATTTTCTCTGTTTTCGGCCCGTTTCTCGTTCTTTTTACTCTCCTATGCTCACCTAAGTATAAAACATGAAATTAAAGAATTAGGAGCATCAAATTCACCAAATCTAAGGACAAACCATCCATAAATGTGCTAAGCATGGGATAAAAACATGTATAAATTAAGGTTTATCACTAATTTTATCAACTGGAGGCTTATTTAACTGAGTCAGATTAACTTGTGGCTTAACAGGGACTTGTGGAGGATTAGGCAGAATTGGGGGTTGTTGAACGGCCGTATTAGTTCGAATATATTGGGTGAACCAATCATTCATCATTTGATAGAAGGCTTGTCTAGCCTCTCCATCATGGCTACTCGTAGCCGGTCTAGAATTGGATGGTGCTGTCCCTTATGCGGGAGCAAGCGCATTACTCTTGACATTGTCAGCTACGACTCCTTCGGGATTCATTTACTATATAAAAACACATTTTCATTGTCAGGATTCATCACACTATTGCAATTCCTAAATATGGTATGTAAAGCTAGACTCACATGCGCTATGTTAGTCCTAGAATCGAGTAAACTATTTCTCTGATACCAACCAAATGTAACACCTCTAACCGTATCCATTGCCAGACTAAGGTTAAAGGCGTTACCAAACAAATCGGGACACTTTACGAACAATTCATATACATCATCCACAATCATAATCAAACATTACGATAGAGTCCCTTATATAGGTCATCGAGACCTTAAGCATGCATTAGAAAGGGGTCAGGACTAAACTGAGCTCATAAATAATTTTTCAAAACTTAAACATTTTTTTAAGTTGTACAGGTCACACGCCCGTGTGAGCAGGCTGTGTGCTTCACATGGCTTTAGACACGCCCGTGTGTCTAGGCCGTGTCAAAACAGGACATATATACTGACTTGTCCACACGGCCACAAGACACGCCCGTGTGCCAGGCTGTGTGAAAATTAGGGAGGCTACTGACTTGGGTCACACGGCCAGTCACATGCCCGTTTGTCTAGCCCGTGCTCGAAACTGACTTGGCCATAAGGCCTAGCACACGCCTGTGTGTGCGACCGTGTGGTTTACCCAGGCTCATTTCAAAATGGCCATTGAGCAACGCAGTTGAGACACACGCCCGTGTCCCTACCCGTATGGGCAAAAATAGGGCATTTACAAGACCAATTTGCCACCCATTAAGGGTCCTCCCTACAATAATCAAATAGGCACCAATTGCACATCAAATTTCAACCATTGCATAATCAAAACATTCAAGATTCATGGCATATCATTATCAACCAATCTCATGTTCATATTATATACCAATTCATGTCATTCCATAAGCTAAAAACATACCAAAACTTGTGGTTTATAACCTTGATACATTACATCCATTCTCATACCAAATTCTTACCCAATTCTAAAATATGCACATACCAAAACTTACCAAATTGATCATTTCTTTTGGCCAACCAAATGCACATCATAATGACACACTTGCATCACATAATTCATACCAAAAACACATTCAGATACACAACCAAAACCAAGCCAAATCACATGGCTCAATATACACATTACCAAACATATTCACACACTTCTAGCCTATACATGCCATACTTCAATATATACATTTTCAAAAGGTACCAAAATAAGGTTCAATAGTGTGGTGACAATCCTCAACGGTCCCTGAGCTTCCGATAGCTTCGATATTTATAAAATAGTTGAAAAACATATAGAGTAAGCTTTTAAAAGCTTAGTAAGCCATATACAAATAAACTTATCAATATAAACATATAAACATCATCCTTAGCAAAATGCTATCACAAACCACATAGCTCAAATACATTTCACATATTTCCAATTCATTTACACATATAACATAATTGCTCATACTTATAACACATATATCATCACTTGTACATATACTTACTTTTTTTATTCTCAAACATAGTATACAATTCGAACGTACCTGAATCAGATAAACATCTCATATAATCATTCATTTCTCAGAATGCCCGTTAAAACCTTTCGGAATCATAAGGATACACGGATAGCTCGGAAAGCTCGGGCAATGTCAATGTCCCAGACGTGGTCTTACATGTAAACAAATATCGATGCCACTGTCCCAGATAGGGTCTTACACAAAATCAAATACGATGCCGATATCTAGAGATGGTCTTACACGTAAACCATAAGTCGATGCCAACGTCCCAGATGTGGTCTTACATGAAAACACATATCGGATCCTATGTCATGACATATGTATCCTAACTATTCCTATGGTTCGTACGGGGCTTTTCAAACATCGGAACTTTGTCGATACTCTCTCTTGGATATCTCAAATTTTATGCATTAAGCTATTCATCATTATTCAATATCATATAACCACAAATAAATCATTTCAAACACATTTATTTATATATAGACTTACCTCGTACGGGTATGAACAGAAACGGACGGCTATTCAACGACTTTCGACTTTCCCCAATCTAATTTTGTTTTTTTAGTTCTTGATCTATATAAATTCAAATTTTAACTCTTTCATTAGCCAAATCATTCAAATCTATCCCCAAACACACATTTAGGGCATTTTACAAATTATCCCTCATATTTTCATATTTTAACAATTTAGTCCGTAATCACAAAAATCACAAAATACACAAAATTCGCTTATACCCACGTTAGGCCGAATTCTCATAGAATTCATATAAGTCCATATGTTTCATTTATTTTAGATTTTAGTCCCTCAAAATCTCATTTTTACAATTTAGCCCAAATTACTCAAATTCATCAAAAATTCAAAGACAAAATATACTAACCCAACACATATCTTTCATTTTCTATCATCTTACTTCATAAAGCTCATAATTTCATCAATGGAATATTTCAAAATCATCATCAAAATTAGAAATTGAGACATGGGCTTGATAGTACACTAAGCAACAATCACAAAAACGTAAAAATTAACAAAAATCGAACAAAAACATATACCTAATTGATGCTTGCAAGTGCCGAATGTTTGAAGACTTTAAAACCCTATTTTCCTTCTTCAATTTCGGCAAGAATGAACATAAAATGACTATTATCATGCCTTTGTTTTATTTTAATTATCATATTAACCAAATACCAATTTTACCCTTTTATATAAAACTATTTAATCATTAAACATAAGACCATTTATGTCCATCCATTAAGCTAATGGTCTATTTGCATCTTAAGGACTTCGCATTTAATAAGACACGTCAATTAAGCACTTTAGCAAATAGAATGCCACTTTTACAATTTACGCGATTAGGTCCTTTTATCAAATTAAGCACACAAACAATCAAATTTTTATACGGAACTTTCACACATGCTTAACCACATACTGTAAACACAAAAAATAATATTTAAATATTTTTTTGACTCTAATTTGTAGTCCCAAAACTACAATTTTGATTAGGGTCTAAACCGGACTGTTACATATCTTTTTCCTTTTCCAGCCTAATTTTTACTTTATCATGTCAGGCCATAATTTCAAGCTACTCTTATCCCCCATGTCACTGCTATAATTTTTCTCATTTTTACCCTAGTCAATTCATTTTCTTTCTCCAAGTTACTTTCAGTTTTTTTCTTTTACACCATTTTAAGTTTTCCCTCCATAACTGTAAAGGTCTTACCTTTTTCTTTTTACAGTTACTATTTCTTCTCAAATGGCTCGACGTATGCTATCTTCATCAAACTCTATGCCTCTAAGAACATTTTTCAGTAAAATTTCTGAAGAAAAGTACAACACGAACACATTAAAGTAACCCTTTTGTATGAAAAAAAAGCTTTCTTTTTCAAGACGCAGACTTTATGGGATACACTAAAGCAATTTCTTCTATGATAGAGAAACATGGATGGCAACTATTTTGCCTTCATGCTAACGATGTTCTCATGACATTTGTAAAGGAATTTTATGCCCATTTAACCTCTCCAGATAATGCTTTCATCTATGTATGCAGTGCTTCAATGTTATTCAGTGAATACTCCATCAACGCACAATATGGTTTACCTAAAGGCCCTGATGTACATTCTCAAATTTTTAAGACAATAATAGTAAATGGATTCAATCAAGTTCTTGAGGATTTATGTGTGGAAGGGACCAAATGGACAGTTTATCAAAATGACTGCTATACCATCGACCGTGTTCTTTTAAGCCTCATTGTAGGGTATGGTACCATTTTCTTAAATCTCGCCTTATCCCTTCAACTTATAACTCTACTATTTTAAAGGAACGCATGTTGTTACTGCACTCTATTATGACTGGAATAAAGATAAATCTTGGAAAAATTATTTTTAGAGAAGTTCATTGTTGTGTATTAAAGAATGTAGGCACCCTAAATTTCCCATATCTCATTACTACACTTTGTCAACGAGTCAATGTCCTTATCCAAGAAAATGAGGACAAAATCCCAAACAAATGATTGACGATCTCACAAAATCAAATGATGATGAAGAAGTGGTGCTAATCAATCTGCTCAAACATAAGCAGCGCTACAAGCAGGCTACCTGGAAATCCACTTGATCCAACTAAAGTAACACAAATCCTTTCCAAGATTTTTTTTTTTTTACTTTTCATTTGCATTTTTTTTTTCATTTTTACATGTGTTTTTCATGCATTCATAATTGTTTTCATTGCATTTTCTACATATCTATTTCTTTTTGCATAAGTGAAATTTTGTGTCTGATCATGCATTGAAGACAATGCAACCCTTAGGTTCGAGGGTGTGTTGCACATATTTCATGCATGAGATATTTTGTTTCAACATCTGATCATTTTGTCACTCATTCTGTCACTCATTTTCCCATGACATACAAATGCTAAATGACTTTTAGACCCTGAGAAGTATATTTAGCTTAGGATAGTCATGTGAAAATTGATGCCTAAAAGTAAAATGACCTGAGCATAATTACAACTAGTCTATAGTAGGTTTCTTTTAATACACTTAGAAGTCTTGAAACTAAGATCAGTAAATTAGCATTGTGTAATAATAAATACCACGACAAAGCTGAGGGTAAATGAGTTAATAAAATAAAAATTAAAAAGATATTATAAAGCACTCCAAAGTATGAATTTTTTTAGTAGGCCAGTAATACTCTGTTCGCTCTATTGTATTATTGATTAGAAAAGCAAGATCAAATAAGAGTGAGTAAAAAAATAGTTTGGGGGCAATCCACTGTAGTAGTAGATTGAGTAGCTAAAGGGTAAGTTGTTTTCTCCATCCATCTTTTTAGTCAAAAGCCTTAGCTCCATGAGTGAATTACATTCAAATTGTGGCATGATGTAATATATGGAAATCCAGTGTATGCTCCATTAAGATTGTCAAGTAAAGATCATGTGGCAAGATGAATTCCCTAGAGAAAATTTTATATAATGCAATGACAGAATAAGTATGAGAAGAAAAACTGTGTTTAGCGGAAAGATAAACTAAGTACATTAGGAGATGCTTGCCATAGTCATAATTGAGTGAGTATCTAGGAACTTGTATTTTTAGGTAACACTTTTTGCACTTCATATGCTGAATAAACCTATGAATTTTGAACCAAAATGTTTTTGATAGAAAACTATTGAGAATGGAGGTATAAAATATGTTTCGTTTGGTTTAGTAGTACAAGAGGCAATTGTATAGTTATGGAAAATTCATGCTTTCATACATATTCTCTTGAGGACAAGCAAGAACTCAGGTTTGGGGGTGTGATATGTAACACCCCTAACCCGCCTTCGTTGTCGAATTAAGGTTATGGAGTATTACCATACAATCGAGAAACATTTATCAACATAACATTAAAATAAAATAAATGACATTTAAAACATATCAGTCATAAGCATTTCATCCCTAAATCGAGCCTTTGAGACCCTAAAAATAGTTGAGGAAATTCGAGACTAATTTCAAACAAAACAGAAGTTTTAAGAAAAAGTTGTAAAAATTGAAAAATAGGGGTCACACGGTCGTGTGAAAACACCCAAGGCTGTGTAACAATCGAACTAGGGACACACAGCCATGTCCCAACCCGTGTCCCAACCCATGTAACTTACTGAGTTGCCCCACACACCCGTGTGCTAGGCATGTGCTAGGTCGTGTAACTCTCTGAGTTGCCACACACGCCCGTGTGTTAGGCCATGTAACTCATTGACTTGAAAAGCTAAGAAACTCTCAAATTGCACACTGTCATGTCACCAGGACGTGTGCACCAAATTTGACCCAAAAACCATGCCATTTTAAGACCAAACCATACCTATTCCACCACTCCAATTATGCACACATTCAATAAACCTAGGAACTACTGCAATGCATCTAAATATACCAATTCAATCAATATATATCATCCAACCATTATGACATTCAAAGGTACCACATATATATACTAAACATTTAGTCAAAAAAAATTATCAAAAGACCTTCTTTATAAGACATTGAGCAAATAAGCATTGCACCATGATTAAAACCACTTCATTCAACAACTAACCATCAAGATGCTCATCTATGTAATATATCAGTATACTTGTTTCATCCATACAAAACATACCCAAAGCAAAACACACATCTCATTCATAAACTACACCTATCAACATATCAAAACTACATATTTATTTATATATACATGCTACTACCCCAATAGATGCAAAAGCTACCAACTTAGATGGATAGTGTGAGCCGGTTGATTGATCCTTCCAAAATGTCAACAACGATTATCTACAAAACAATCCAGAAAAACCTATAACCTCACATAGCTTGTAAGGACATAGTATAACATTTAATCTAAATACAATTAGACACAGTTCACATATTATTTGATTCAGGGTTGCCAAAGTACTAATAGCTACACGTATGTGCATTCAAGGGTACCGAAGTACAAACAGGGGTACGTATGTGCATTCAAGGGTATCGAAGTACAAACAGGGGCACGTATGTGCATTTAAGGGTACGAAAGTACAAATAGGGGTACGTATGTGAATTCAGACGATAATTATCTATAAAAATATTAACTAAAGAACAATAATATAAGATTACAAGTAGAATTTTATTTACGTATTAAAATACTATGGACTTACCTACTAATTAATTTCGACCAACACGCAGGGGCTAATCTGCTATTTTCCTTTCCCTTGGTTATTGTCTTTTTTATTCAAGTATTGATCTATATAATAATTGAATACAATATATTAATCTCATATAGATTTCACGTTCCATTCAATATATATGTCCCTTAACTTTTCATTAATTACACGATTTTTGTAAACTTTTACAGCTTTTGCAATTTAGTTCTCTAACCCCAAAATAATCAAATTAACCATTTTCTCAAGTTAACAATTACATCCGAATAATGTAGGCCCTTAAACAGCCCTAGTTATACATCTAATTCACCATCAAAAGTAAACATTTTGACATTTTAACAATTTAGTCCTTAAATAAAAAACTAATACCACAACTAAAGCTTCAAACACATAACTATTATAAAAGAAAAACCCAGATTCATCAATGGAAACTTCTAAAATTTAACAAATTCAAAAATGGAGGTACAAGTTAGTTGGGCCTAGTTGCAACAATCTCAAAAACATAAAAGTTACAAGAAATAGGTAAGATTTTAGGTAACATGAACATAGAAGATGAAACAAAATCTTAGAGTTTCCTTCTATGGTGTTTCGATAATTGAAGAAGATAATGAAGAAGAAAAATGTTTGTTCTTCATTTTAATTTTTGTTTTAACTTTGATTTTATTACAAAATTTCCATTAATCAAATGTTATATTATAATAATTTTCACTCCAATTGTCATCCCACATTGTTAACTAGGGTTAATTGCCACATAGGTCCTTCCTCACTTAATAATTATGCAACTTGATCATCTAAATGCAATAATTACTAAGTTTTGCACCTTTTTTTATTTAAGCATTCTTAATTAAATTTCTAAATGTTAACGTTTCTTAACCAAATTCTAATACGACTCTTATGACTCCGTAAATATTCTATAAATAATATTTACAAGTTGACACAAATTTGTGGTTGCGAAACCACTATTTCATCACCATTGAAAAACGGCCTGCTACAACTCTCCCCCTTAGGAAATTTCGTCGTTGAAATTGTTACTTAAAAATAGATTCAAATTTTGTAATTTCATCGCTAAATCAATTTCTCAGGTAGCCTCCTTAGTACCATGCTAATTCCATAAGATTTTAACCAATGGTACTCGTTTATTCTGGAGTTCTTTGACTTCCTAAGCCAAAATACGTCAAATCTGGCTGTAATTCAATTTCATTATGAGGAATCATGTGCGAAGGGTCAAATCTGTACTGTCTCAGCATTGAAATGAGAAATATGTTATCAATTTACTCAAGTTCAGGAGGTAAAGCTAATCTGTAAGCTACAAAACTGATTATTTCAATAATCTCATACATCTTGATAAATCTCAGACTCAACTTTCATTTCTTGCTAAATCGTAGCACTTACTTCCGTGAAGAAACTTTTAAAAATCCTTGATCGCCCACAGCATATTATATATCTTTTCTTTTCAACTTTGTGTATGATTTCTGACGATCAGATGCAACTTTCAAACAATCTCGAATAATCCAAACCTTTTCTTTAGTTTCTCAAATCAAATTAATCCCTACCATTTTGGATTCGCTCAGCTCAGACCAATACAACTACA
Source organism: Gossypium hirsutum (assembly GCF_007990345.1). Classification (NCBI taxonomy): domain Eukaryota; kingdom Viridiplantae; phylum Streptophyta; class Magnoliopsida; order Malvales; family Malvaceae; genus Gossypium; species Gossypium hirsutum. Next base: position 39,768,215 of record NC_053426.1, on the reverse strand, counting down.
TTTTACATTTTCTTCCATATAAATCTTCAAATGGTGCCATTTTAATACCGGATTGATAATTGTTATTATAAGCGAACTCCGCTAACAGTAGATATTTTTCCCAACTACCCTCAAACTCAAGTATAGAACATCGTAGCATGTCTTCCAGAATCTATATTACTCGTTCTGATTGTTTGTCCGTCTGAGGATAAAAAGCTGTACTAAAATTGAGTTAAGTGCCCAAAGCCTTGTGAAGTTTACTGCAAAATCTTGATGTACACCTCGAATCACGATAAAAAATAATCGATGTCGCAACTCCATGTAATCTCACAATCTCTGACACATATAATTTCATTAGCCTCACAAGTGTGTAATCTATTTTGACTGGAATAAAGTTTGCCGACTTAGTTAATATGTCATCAATCACCCAGATTAAATCTTTCTTTTTCAGAGTTATAGGCAAACCACATACGAAATCCATTGTGACTTACTCCCACTTCCACTTAGGTTGTAATAATCCCGACGACACCTGATGCTCTACTTTTACCTACTGAAAAATGAAAGATTTAGCTACAAACTCACAAATCTCACATTTCATACCCAGCCACCAGTACATCTGTTTCAAATCACAATACATCTTCGTGCTACCAGGATGAATGAAATATGTACTATTGTGAGGTTTTGATTGAATTCAAAAGTATTCATAACAAAAATTCTATTGCAATAATGCAATGAACCATCATCACCAATATTGTATCCAATAGTCAAATTATCTTGAACCAAGTTTCCTTTCATCAACAACTTCGGATCGTCATTTTATAACTCTAGAACTCATTGTAGAAACAAGAGTTTAGTCCTCAATTCCACTAGTACAGAACCATCGGCATTTAGAGCTAAATGAGTGTTCAACGTTTGAAGTGAAAAAAAGAGGACTTTCGACTGAGTGCATCTGCATCCACATTAGCCTTTCCCTGATGATAATCAATAACCAAATCATAATCTTTTAGTAGCTCTAACCAACATCACTTCTCTACTTTCCCTAACTGTAACACCCCAAACCCAGCCCAGACGTTATGGTAGAATTTGACGTGTTACATTGAAGTGTTTTAGCGAAAACCGTGTTTTCATTGAAAACCCTTCTTAAACAAGAGAAACCTTAATTAACTTTAAAATAAACACACTTTTCAGTTGCGAAAGCCTTGTTTAAAACATTTGATTTAAGAAAAGTTTATCATTTTAAAATTAAGTTGCGGAAACATAGAAAACATACTATAATTTAGGAATCCCATGTTCAACTTATCATAATTACAATAAAAAATAATAATAATTCAAGTAATAATAGCATAATGGAAACCTTATTGCAATTTGGTCTGAAACATACTTAATAAAGTAAAACTTATAAGCTTAGAAAAAAAATCCAAATTTGTCTTGCTAGCTGGCCACCCAGAGTCCCTCAAAACATCGAACGTCTATGAGCATCACTTGAAAATAAAATAAAAGAGGGGGTGAGTTTTCGTAAACTCAGTGTGTACAACCCTCGACGGAAAACAAGCATTCAAAAATCATCACACATCAAACATGCAATGCAATCCCATTCAAATTATCCATCCGCTACACACCAGCTCCGTCCCCCATCACACCATGTGGGGATATAAATATCGACCCACCCAGCCCACAAACCAAGGGTAGCCCGGTTGTAGAACTACCTTCATTTACATATTGGGCTTTAAAAGCCATCGGTGGATCCACGATTGTCAGGCAACCATGCGATCCTCATATACTTCTCTGTACCATAATTCCCAACCCATATGCAACCTAAACAGAATATCATATGTATGCATGTCACATCCACAAAACTTACATTCAACACCTAGGGGTATTTTGGTCATTTTTGCCCTTAGGGGTATTTTAGTAATTTTCCCTTAATTATGGTTTCTACTGACCTTGGCCCGTTAACAAGTCCCGCGAGCTAAGATGAACGAATACTATGTACCAGGTAGGATTCTAAAGAAGAGGAGGTGGGTCATTAAGACCGCTTAAGTGCCAAGCTCTCCCTAGATTCAATCCTAGACATGCATATACCCGTTGCCACACCTTAACCCTATGACTTGTCCACGGTCTCAATTAATTAATTAAGTTTTATGTAGACATCACATACTAGGCCCAATACCCCTACATACATGCATATGGCCCCCTAGGCCCAATCTCATTCATATGGCCCATCTGGCCCAGTTCATATTCTTATGGCCCACTAGGCCCAATTCACATTCATATGGCCCATTAGGCCCAAATCATATTATACTCATGCTCACATACAAGTTTCCTAACATATAGCATCACTTAACAATCTTTGCCTATATGGGCCAACAACCCATTAGGCCCATTTAGCCCATTCTGGCCCATTTGGCCAATTCTCAACCCATGTCCACGGAACTGCTCGTGGGCCTCAAACAACCTATCAGGTTCCTCTCCATGAGTTTTTGAGCACTCGTGTAACTACCGTAGCGCAACTTTCGGCTTTTCGGCATTTCGGCATTTTGGCATTTCGACTTTTGTCGATTCATTGTGTGTGTACAGTGTATGTACACACTTGGTAAGTAAGCGTGATGCGATCTCCTTAGCCCAAACCTACAATCGATATCACTCAAAGATTAATCTTACATACTTATCGAATACCTTAACAAAAGTTAGAATCTCACCTTAACCTTACCTTGCACGATAAGTATAACAGCCCCTTCACTAACCACGATCAACTCCTAGATCTGCACCAATCGTAACCATTAAAACCAGAATAATAGGTTACTCTTATCCAACACAAGTCCCCTTACCTTACTATGGCTATTCGGCCAACCTTAGCCAATGGAAGAGGAATACTTACTAAAACCGCAACACCTAAGGAGCAATTCGGCAATGATCTAAAATCTGAGATCCGATACTAATTCCCTACCACAGATGATTAGAAAGAGTGAGGGACAATAGTCGATACTTAGCAAAGAAACCGATTGGAAGAACAACACTTACACTAGATTTGACTGAAGTAGAAGGAGTAGTGGATTGCATCAAGGGTATTCGGCCAAAGAGGTTCGGCCCTGTATGATTTTGTATGGAAAAAGAGGGTTACTCAGGTATAAGGAAAAAGAAAGAAAAGTTAGCAATGAGGTAGAGGAAAAATAGAATCCGGCACAAGGAAGAAGAAAAAGAAAAGAAGGCAGAGAGTTTTTGGCTTTTAGAGAAAAGAGTTTCTGGTAACAGGGTGGAGGAAATTTGGCATTAGCTTCATACCCTAGCTTTCTGCACCTGTTTATAAGCCTTATAGCTGAATTTTCCCATGCCCAATTCCCCATTCGGCTCCATCACTTCTCCCTTCTCATCTCCTCGTTTTTCTCCCTGATAACCCCTTAATCCTTTCCTTAATTTTCTCTCCTGAACACTTCCCTTGGAGTCCACTTTCACGCCACTTCCATCCTTCTTGAAGGCCAAAATTAAACTTCTAAAAACACTAATCTAGGATTCGAACCTTGGATCTCCTTGCTAGCTATTAACGCCAGCTCCCTACACTCTAAGTAGCGTTACTTAGCCACTCCTCTACTAGGCTTTTTGATACTATTTTCCCCAACTTTATTTAAAACCTAACTACTTGCTAGCCTTGATTCTTTTAATAATTAAATTATAATTTATTCTACCCCTTAATTCGAACTCAAACCTTACTAAGACCTACTAAAATTATCGCTTGGATAAGAATATTAAACACAATTTTTATCAAAATCGAAAACAAAAAAAGTTCAGGATTTCAAGATTTTTGGGTTTCAGGATTTTTGGGGCTTTAGAACTCTACCCCCCAAAAAGAAATTTCATCCTCGAAATTCATACTTGATTCAAACAGTTGAGGATATTGACGTCGCATCGCTTCCTCAGATTCCCAAGTAGCTTCCTCAATCTTGTGATTCTGCCAAAGTACTTTGACCACTGGAACGGAGTTCCTTCTCAATACCTTGACATCTTGACCAATTATCTGTATGGGCTCTTCCTCGAAAGTTAGGTCTGGTCTGACCTCGATTTCTTCAATCGCCACGACATGGAAAGGATCTGAGCGATACTGTCTCAGCATAGAAACATGGAACACGTCGTGGATCTGGCTCAGTTCAAGAGGTAATTCTAGCTGATAAGCAACTGGCCTAATCCACCTTACAACCCGATATGGCCCAATGAACCTTGGGCATAGCTTTCCCTTCCGTCCAAACCTTAATACCTTCTTCCACGGAGAGACCTTAAGAAAAACTAAGTCTCCCACTGCATACTCTATCTCTCGTCGTTTAAGGTCAGCATATGACTTATGCCTATCCGAGGCCTCCTTTAAATGATCCCAAATCAATTTTCCTTATCGTCAGTATCAGCTACAAACTCAGGGCCTAAAACTTTTCGTTCGTCCAACTCTGTCCAACATGTTCGAGTTTGACACCTTCGCCCATATAGTGCCTCGTATGGAGCCATCCCAATGCTTGCTTGATAGCTATTATTGTACACAAATTCGGCTAACGGTAAATAGTCCTCCCAACTACCTCGGAACTCAATCACACATCCCCTCAACATAACTTCCAATACTTGAATCACCCTTTCCGACTGTCCATCAGTTTGAGGGTGGAAAGCCGTACTGAAGTTCAACCTAGTATCCAACGCCTCATGCAGCTTCTTCCAAAATGGATAAGTGAAACGTGGGTCCCTGTCCGATATTATGGAGACTGGCACTCCATGCAATCTCACAATCTCCGCCACATATAACCTCGCCAGCCTTTGTAACGAGTAATCAGTGCGAACCGGTATAAAATGGGTAGACATGGTTAATTGATCCACTATAACCCATATCGAGTCTTTCCTAGTAGGCGTCAAGGGTAGCCCACTAACAAAGTCCATAGTTATCTTTTCCCACTTCCAGAGTGAAATCTTCATTGGCTGAAGCAATCCCGAAGGCAACTGATGTTCCGCTTTCACCTTTTGATAGACCAAACACTTACTTACAAACTCTATAACCTCGCACTTAAGTCCAAGCCACCAATAAAGCTCACGCAAATTTTGATACATCTTGTTTCCACCAGGATGCATAGCATAGAGACTGCTATGTGCTTCCTGCAGAATAGACTGCCTTAGATCATCGTCCTTTGGTATACACATTCTCCCACGAAAGCACAATACCCCTTCACTATTTATCCCAAAGTCCAATGTCTCCCCACTTTCCACTTGTCTAAAACGAGCACCTAAGGTCTCATCCATTAACTGTTTACTTCTTATCTGCTCAACCCACACCAATTTTACTTGAAGCTCCGCTAACAAGCTACCATCATCCAACAAGCTTAAACGAGAGAGCATAGCTCTCAAGTCTGACTTAACCCTACGACTCAATGCGTCGCTACCACATTCGCTTTGCCAGGGTGGTATTTTATCGTGCAATCATAATCCTTCAATAATTCCACCCACCTACATTGCCTAAGGCTTAGCTCCTTTTGTGTAAGGAGGTACTTCAAACTCTTGTGGTCCGAATAAATTACGCACTTCTCCTCGTATAAGTAATGCCTCCATATCTTAAGTGCAAACACCACCATAGCTAGCTCCAAATCATGGGTTGGGTAATTCGCCTCATGAGTCTTAAGTTGTCGTAACGCATATGCAACCACCTTTCCTTCTTGCATCAATACGCATCCTAAGCCCACATGCGACATGTCACTATAAACCATACACTCCTTTCCAGGCACTGGCTGAATCAACATAAGGGCCTCCGTTAATACTTTCTTAAGTTTTAAAAAACTCTATTGTTACTTGTCTGTCCAAACAAACAGTACCATTTTCCTCAACAACTTAGTTAGGGGTGCAACAATTACTGAAAAGCCCTCAACAAACCATCTATAGTATCCTGACAAGCCGAGAAAACTTCGGATTTATGATACCAACTTGGGTGTTTTCCAGTCTAACACCACTTCAATTTTTCGGGAATCCACCTTAATCCCCTCAGTTGACACCACATGTCCGAGGAAAGTAACCTCCCTTAGCCAAAATTCACACTTACTGAATTTGGCATACAGTTGCTTCTCCCTCAAAGTCTACAACACAATCCTTAAGTGTGCATCATGCTCATCCTCGTCTTTTGAGTACACCAAAATTTCATCTATAAAGACTACCACGAACCGATCCAAGTAGGGTCAGAAAACCTGATTCATGAGATCCATGAAAGCGACAGGTGCATTCGTCAGCCCAAATGGCATCACCAAAAACTCGTAGCGTCCATAACGAGTTCTGAAAGCCGTATTATGGACATCTGCCTCTTTCACCCTCAATTGATGATATTCTAAACGCAAATCAATCTTTGAGAAACCTGAAGCTCCCCTAAACTGATCAAAAAGATCATCGATTCTCGATAGAGGATACTTGTTTTTAACAATTAACTTGTTTAACTATCGATAGTCGATGCACATTCGCAAAGTTCCATCCTTCTTCTTCACGAATAACACTGGTGCTCCCCAAGGAGACTATAACACCCTGATTTTGGGCCTAGTCAAAACAGTGGTTTCGGAACCACAAATCCGATGATGAAAATTTTATTTTTTATTATATTTTTATGGTCTACGATTTCACAGAATAATTTCGTGAAAATTTCGTTTGAAAATTTTGATGTTCAGGCACTTAATTTAGTCAAAAGGACTAAATCGTAAAAAGTGCAAAAGTTGAGTTCTATATGCTAGAGATGTCTAATTGTTATGAAATTTTAAATTGAGGGTCTTTAAATGGTGACCATTGGTTAATTTTTGGACAAAAATAGACATGAAATGGGTGTAATAAAATAATTTTAAGTTAGGGGTATTTTGGTAAACTAATAATTAAAAGAATTACAAAGGGAAATAAGCCAAATTAGCTATCATCTTCTTCATTCAACCATTTCTACCAGCATCAGCCATGGTTAAGGTTTTTTCAAACTCCCAATCTCGATTGTAAGTGCTCCCTAGCCCCGTTTTTAAAGTTCTTTACATTTCTCAAATCCCTGTAACTTGGTTAAGCTTATTCTAGCAATAATTTAACCTAGGGTTTATATTTGGAAAAATACCCATAGGTGAAATGTGTTTATTTTGATGTTTTATGGTTGAATATGAAGCTTGAAAATGTGAAAACAAGTAAAACGACATAATTGATAAAAATACCTAATGTTCATAAGTACATGTTAGAGTGCTAATTTGATGTTGCTATAGAAGGGAAAAATTATCAGCATGTCAAGAAACATAAGGAAATAGGATGAAGTTTAATTTATGAGCATAGGGGAAAAATATAATTTTGACAAAGTTTAGGGGCAAATTTGTAATTTTTCCAAAATATGATTTTGGGTTAATTTGAATAATGTGAGTCCTAATTAGGCTATATTTGAAATGATAGAGCAAGGAAAAATCAAAATTTGGGCTAAAATAAAAAAATATCATGTTGTGGACAAAATGGTAAAAATGACCATTTTCGTATACGAGGTAAGTTTATATGATTTTTAATAATGCAATGTGTAATTTAATGTTATTGCCTTGATATTAAATGAGATGTAAGTTCATGTGTAAATGTAGCAACATAATTGTCATTTTAAGTAATTTAATGTTATTTATATGATATGATGATTATTATCATGAAATATTATGCTTTGTGGATTATTATTTAGTAATATGCAAATTATGTGAGCTACTTGATAAATATGAAATGCTATCAAGCATCGGTTCCGACATTATTTGGAAGACAACAAAGATGTGTGATTGAGGAAAATCTCGTTTGAACCTTGGGAATAGATTAGGATACAAGTGATATGTCACTAGGATATTTGAGTTCCGAACTCGTTGAGTTGAGTTCGAGTTTGTGAGATGTAACTAGGCATCTGAACTCGTTGAGTTGAGTCCGAGTTCACTTATGGATGTGCACACCTGAGCTTGTTAAGTTGAGTCTGAGTTCACTTATGGGTGGGTTACATGGTAGCTTGGCTACACATATATTCCGTAGGCTATTGAGTTTGTCTAGCTGTGGGCAAGGCACTTACGTGCTTGCATTCCGTGTATCCGATTATATTCCAACTGTTCAATGGGTAATTTGGTGAAGTATTCGTTGATGATCCCAATGAGATAAGCCATTGGTGAGTATGTCTTTGAGTTATGTTACAAGTTGTACAGGTATGTACACTAAACTTATGTATGATGCCTTGGCATGTGATGATCTATGATGTATATAGCATTTGGTGAATATTATGAAAATGACATGATTTGGAATAAGTCCTTGATACTTGATGTCATTGAGATTATGGATTTATGCTTATGAAGAAAAATTATGTGTTCTTACCATTATGAATGAAATGATATTGTATGGATTTGGTGAATAATAGTAATGAATGAGTAAATTTAGCCTTGGCAATTTTAGGTTTTTGCAGTGGTGCAACTTCGGAAATTCACCATAAATTGTGGAAATTGAATTAGAGGCTAAATAAAATATGAGGTTAAATCCCAATGAGTCTAGTTTCACATAAGAGAAACGGTATATGCAATCTAAATTTATATTATGAGATATTTAAATTGTTGTGAGATAGAGTCTAAATGACTTCGTGATCCCCTATTTCGATTTGAGAAAATCATTAAAAATTGTATAAAATAATTATGGGTTGTAATTTATATTATTAAAATCCTTAATAAGTCTATTCTCTCTAAAGATAGATGAGAGCATTATCTGAATTCTGTACTATGAGAAAAATAATTTTTAGTGACGAGAGGTCAGAACTATTGGACAACAAAATAGGGGAAACTTTAATGAATAAACTGTACTAATTTTCTAAACCAAAAATTCTGGAAATTTTATGGGAGAAAGGTAAATGAGTCTAGTTTCAAGGAAAATTAACAAAAAATAATTTGGAGTCTTTTAGCTCCAGATATAAATGAATTAGTAACTATAACTTGGTAAAACAACTTAACCTGAACAAGAGTAAATTGTACAATTATGATGTTTTACCTTAAAAAAAACATGTGGTTAATTGCTTATTAACTTCATATGGACTTACTAAGCATAAAGCTTACCCCTCCTCTCTACTTCTTCAGTTTTGGCAAGTTGGCTCGGGGTTGGAGAGCGTTGGAGGCAAAATCACACTATTAAGCTATCATTTTTGGGAGAATTATTTCAAATATTAGAAATATCAAGTGAGTGGCATTTATAGGAAGTTGGTTTGTGATATGTATTATTATTATGACTTTGACCATACGTATCAGTCTACATTGAGTTATCATATATGATCATGAGATGTGATCCTTATCCATTATGGTTTGTAAGTTTAATTAATCATGACATGTCCTATGTTTTGATGTGATTGGTGATTTAGTTAGCTTTGTTTGTTATGCATGATTGGTAATACACCAGGTAAGTTAAATGCAGGCCAGTGGATCATGAATTAAATGGAAATGAGTAATGTTGCCTTGAATATGGATGTTTAGTGGACAAATTGGTAACTACATTATAATGGTATAAAATGAGAATAAGATTTAGCATGTCTAGTTCTAGTTAATGTAAGAATGTATATTATATACAGGATGGTAAGCAAATATATTTAAAGTAAATGACATGTTATTGCATGATTATGGATGTATAAGTGCTCATTTATGCCACGTTATATGTCTTTAAATATGAGTCTATGCATGTGTTCGAAAAGCTTTGAATTAAATGAAATTTTATGGCCCAGTTTTCGTCTGTGTATGGTTAAGTCTGGTAATGCCTTGTACCCTATTCCGGCCTTGGATACGGGTAAGGGGTGTTATAAAGACACATTTGGTCAGATGAATCCTCGATCCAACAATTCCTGAATCTGTATTTTAAGTTCCATCAACTCCTTTGGTGCCATCCGGTAAGGAGCGATATACACTAGAGCCGTCCCAGGCAACAACTCGATTCCAAATTTTACCTCCCTGCTAGGTGGCAACCCAGGCAGCTCCTCAAGAAAGACATCCAGGAATTCCCTAACTGTTCTCAACTCCTTAACAGTAGGGCTCTTAGCCTCCATATTACTAATATCGGCCAAAAAGGCTTCACATCCCTTTCGTACTAACTTTTCAGCCCTTAATGCCGAAATCACGTTCGATAGATAATTCTGATGTTCACCAATCACCACTACGTCCTTATCCTCTGTCATTCTTAACACCATTCGCTTTGTAGCGCAATCCAAGGTGGCTTGGTGCTTCACCAGCCAATCCATACCTAAGATTAAGTCAAACTCGCTAAACGACAGCCCCATCAAGTCCGCTAAAAAGGTAACTCCTTGGACAACTAAAGGTACCTCCCTAAACAACTTATTCACTCCTACTAATTGCCCTAACGGACTTATCGCAGTCATCTCATTCGAAATAATCTCAAACAAATCACCCAAAGACTCAGTCTTATTGCATGCAACATATGAATACGTCGATTTAATATCAATCAAGGCTGTGTAAGGTAACTCATATATAAAGAACATACCGATTATCACATGTGGGGCATCCCCATCTTCTAGGGGACGAGCAGTATAAACCAAAGCTGGCTGTCTTGCCTCAGCATGGCCCGTATTTCCGCCTGGTGCTCCACATCTGTAACACCCCAAACTCGGCCCAGACGTTATTGCCAAATCTAACGTGTCACATGGACTTACGACTTAGTATGCATTCGTTGGTTTAAGTTATTGGGGTGGTCTTTGTAAAAACAGTGGTTGAATGAAAAGCCGGTTTATCAATCTCTAGGCTATCCATTTGTTGTGCTTGTTGAGTCTTGGAAAACGTTCATTAATTTTGAAAACCCGCGCAACCTAACACTAGCAGTTTCGACATAGTATAAATATAATCAGAAAATAAAACCATAGTGGAAAAAGAAATTTAAATAGCGGCCTTATTACAACTTAAAACCCAAAATTAAATCAGAATATAAAATGACAAAATAAAATAACTTAGAAAACCCAATTTTGCAGATGATGTGGCCACTCCGAATCCCTCACAGCTCCAAGCCCACTATGGTTGGGGATTTTCTGCTTAGATGAAAATAAAGGGTGATTTCAGTAAACTCAGTGTTTAACATAACCCAACCATAGCCCAAAACAAATCAAACCTCAGAGTCAGACTTATCTGGGCCTTGGCCCAGTACAGAAATCAGAATGAAACCCATAGGCCCATAGCAGATACAGAACAAATATATCATGAATGCAAAAATCCCAACCCAGAGCCATCCATAACACCCCCATACCAGCCTTACACCATGTGGGGAGACTACTCGACCCACCCAACCGCTACACACCACAGAAATTGCAGTGAGGCTGCCAGATATTGTGACGAAGTCACCAGATACAGATATTGTGGCTAGGCCACCAGAACAGATATATGTGGCAAGGCCACCAGATTCCAGTGAGGCTACCGGAACGCTTCCTCCATCAATATAAACCCATGTCCCATGCAACAGAAATAATATGTCATGGCATACGTATACAGAAACAGAACATCATGCAAAAATAACCCTATGGGTAAAATCGTAATTTTGCATGCATAAGGGTATTTCAGTAATTATTACCTATTGCTAAGGTTTCATGCTCATTCTAACGTTTACCAAGTAATCAGAAGTACTTACCTCGTCTTTTTACCAAAGTGGGCCAATTGGCCCATTGGCCCGTTTTCGACCCGTTAAGCCCAAAAATACTATTGTGCACGAAAATGCACACTCTGCACTCTAATCATCCAAATGCACCATATTCATTAACAATTGTCTCACGAGCGCTCGTATGCTCGCGAGTTCACAAAATACCAACGTTTTGGTATTTTGGCTTTTACCAATTCAGTCTAAGGGAGGGTGTCGTTTACACACCTAGTTGATGACGACTGATGACGATATATCCCACGCGATAATCCTACAATCGATCACTAACACATTAGACTTGCGAATTAATGATAACTAACATAAATCCACGTCAACTAACCAAATCATCACACAAGTTAGTCATTTACGCACGAGGGGCAAAATAGTCATTTTACCCTCTAGGAGTAAATTGGTAGTCCTACCCTACAGGGGTATTTCGGTATTTCTATCTTACAAGGGTATTTCGGTAATTCTACCTTACAGGGGTATTTTCGTAATTCTACAACTTATCTACTTGGGCCTACGGACCCACTGGGACCACATAGCCCATTTCAAGACATCGCAGCCCGAAATAGCCGTCTTACTACTAGAGTAATGAGAAATACACACCTGTTAGGAGACTGTAGTTAATCCGCGCTCCAAACACTCTTAGCTGATGCCTAACCCAAACGAGCACGTCACAAAGCGAAAGGGATCAGCCAAGAAAGGTATGCCTACTCTCCTCATGGTTTGCTCTATTTAAAGCCAGCTCTCCATCTACTCTTAAGTTAGCTTTCCGATGTGGGATCCCTCCATCACCAGAGTTTAAAACCAACACCAACTCTTGTCGTCCCAACATAGCAAAATACTCAACCTTTGCGTGCCAAGGGATTCGAACGAAAGCCCTCCCACATGCTAACTCACGCCACCACCACTAGGCCATCAACTCATTTGTGTCATAAATCCAACACATTAAACTTTAAAGCGCACCTACTTGCTTCCAGATTTATTGAAAAGAAAAACAAAAATATATTGCCAGAGCCAAGACTTGAACCTTGGACCCCTTGCTTCCTCTATGGCGTCACTTCCTTGTCCCCTAAGTGGCGCCACCTTGCCACTACACCACACTCCTTTTTGTGTCATCTTTTACCCCTTTACTCTTAAAAGCCCAAACGCCAATTGCATCACTTGTTCATAAAATTAAAATTTTGAAGACTACCACAGATGTAACTTAAGTTTGGGCCTTGCAAAAGCCCACTAACCTACTAAAATATATATTTTAACCAACCATAACACACACAAATTTTAAAAAATCAAAGAAACACAAAAAACCGAAAAATTAGGGCGTTACAACGTCCACGTCTATTACCGTTACTACCCCTGGCCTGTTCATGACCCCTTAGCGACAACTGTCCACCCCGTGGCGGCTGAGCCCACCTTGGCCCACTACTAGCTCTCGACCTAGTGTTCGGGGGCAATCCCTGATCCTATGTTCCATAGACCCACAAGCAAAACAAGCTCCTGTTGTGACAGCCCTATATTGACCCTAGTCGGAAAGTGGTTTCGGGACCACAAAATCGAGTCGCAAAAATAATTAACCGTCATATTCGATGCTTATTATATGTGAACATGCATGTGTGAAAGATTCAATCTTTGATTTGGTCATTTGCATGTGAATTTATTTAATAGGACTTATGTGAGACACTTTTGAAATGTGATAGGTTAATTTTAAAATGGGCTATTAATGCATGTATTGAAAACGATGGTTTTGCATGTTAAATTACCCATTTTAGATAGTGGCCGGCCATGTTACTAGTTAAAATATAATATATGAATTTTATATTAACATTATATTAGTAAAATGGCTTAATATCATGGAATATAATAATTAAAAGTAGAAAGTGGGTGAAAAAAAAGGGTGTTCATCTTGTTCTTTCTAGCCGAATGTGAAGAAGAGTTGGGGAGAAGAACCATTCGGCCACCTTAGGTTTTCATTAAGCTCAAGAGCAAGCGGAAACAAAGTTGGATAGGGCAAAAGAGAAAGCAATAGAGTAGTCAATCCACAACCGTTCCAATATACCGAGGTAAGTTTGGATAGTCACATTTAGTGCATCTTGATAATGTCTTGATATGTGAATAATAACTGTACTATGCTTAATTGATTCTTTTGAATATAGTTGTATGACGAATAAATTATGCTTCAAGCTTATAGCAAAAAAAATTATATAGTTGGTGCATGGCATATCACTATTCGAATGAGTAAATAAACCAAAATTTTGAGATGTTATGTGAATTGAATTCATTGTAAATAAATATGTATGGTGCTCATTGAAGGAATATATCCGGACTTATAGTCCGTAAGCTTGTGCTGGTAATAGATATCCAGGTTAAATCCTGCAGGCTCTGTGCTAAAAATTGGACTTGGGTTTTAAAAACCTAGCAGGCTTAATGCCGGTGATTTGAGTAAGATTGTGATTTCAAATGTTCGGGGGAAACCACCATTGAATATGTTCAATGCATTAAGTTGGTCAGGTATGTATTATATACTTTTATATGTTAGATTGTTCGGAATTGAATCATGAATGCGAAATTAGATGTATATGTAAAAATCTCATATGTGTATGTGTGTATTCGGTTATGGTGAAAGGTTACATGAGATTGATTTGGTGATATACATGTTAAATAATATGAATGCAAAGAATGTGTAATAAATCTGCTTGGGACAGCAGCAGTAACGTGATTTTGGAAAATCACCATAAATTGTGGGAGTTGAGTTAGAGGTTGAGTAAATTATGTCATGAAATCTTAATGAGTCTAGTTTTTTATAAAAGAAACTGTGTAAGCAAAAGAATTGCCAATAATGAGATATTTGAAGTGGCATGGAACAGAATCAAAATGACTTCGAGGTCCCGTGTTCTATTTTCAGAAAATCATTATAAATGGTACAAAAATGGTTATAAGATAAAATTTATATTCTTAGACTCCTTAATGAGCCTAGTTTCAAATGAAATAAACGATAACATATTTTGAATTCTGTATAATGAGAAATTTGATTCGTAGTGAAGAGTGGTTAGAATAGTCAAACAGTGAAACAGGGGAAAACTTCAAGAAAAATCTGGTATTGATTGGTCAAGCCAAAAATTTTGAAAATTTGGCAGATGGAAGATATATGAGTCTATTTTCAGGGAAAATTAACGAAACTTGATTTGGAGTTTCTTAGCTCCAGTTATAAATAATTTAGTGTCTGTTGCTCAGGAAGACAGCTTGTAGTGAATTTGTAGATTTTGTTCATCAGCTACGGTCTCGGGGATCTCAAAGTCGAAGTCGACCACACTATCTAAGCTTCTTGGTACTCTAGTAGTTAAATTTCTATAATGGCATGTATAGGCTTGACTTTTTTGTTGTTAAATAACTATCTTTTTGATGATGTATATATGGGTAGCCATGCGAAAGTGGCTTGATAAGTTACTATATGTGTTCCAAGTGGTTAATGTGAATGCGTGGTTGAGATTTGCTTAATGTTTTCAATGTCTGATTGAATTGAACTTAAGAATAAATCGCTATACCTAATTATCTTGATATGACTCTTTTGTATATGATAATACTCTTTAACCCTCCGGCGACAGGTACGGGTTAAGGGTGTTACATTTTATTGGTATCAGAGCTACGGTTTAGTCGATTCTAGGACTAACTAGCGTGTATGAGTCTAGCTATACATGCCATATAGTGTTAAATGATAGTGTGACGATTTCTGACAGTTAAAAATGTGTTTTCGTATAGTAATAGATCCCGATCCCAATCGAGTAGTAGCTGATGATGTTGAGAGTGTAGCGCCTGCTCCCGCACATGGGACAGCGCCGATAGACTCTCAACCTATTGTAAGCGATCAGAATGACGAGGCTAGACAGGTTTTTTATAGTGTGATGAATGATTGGTTCAAGCAATACATTCGAACTAATACGGCTGTTCCACAACCCCCTCTTCCAAATAATACGCCCCCTGCACCTACAATACCTCCAGTAAGTGATCAGACGAGGTTAAATAAGCCTCCGGTTGACAGAATCAGAAAGCGCGGGGCTAATGAATTTAAAGCTACAGATAGTGATGATGCCGAGCAAGCTGAATTTTGGTTGGACAACACTATTCGGGTACTTGATGAACTATCTTGCACACCCGATGAATGCCTGAAATGTGCTATATCCTTGCTACGTGATTCTGCTTACTATTGGTGGAACACCTTGGTTTCTGTTGTACCCAGAGAATGGGTGACGTGGGAGTTCTTCCAAACTGAATTCCGAAAAAAATATATCAGTCAGAGGTTCATTGATCAGAAACGAAAAGAATTTCTTGAGCTTAAACAGGGTTCCATGTCAGTTACTGATTATGAACGGAAGTTTGTTAGGCTTAGTAGATATGCTCGGGAATGTGTATCGTCTGAGACTATTATGTGTAAACATTTTGAAGAAGGGCTGAATGAAGATATAAAGATGTTTGTTGGCATTCTTGAAATACGAGAGTTCGTAGTACTTGTCGAGCGAGCTTGCAAAGTCGAAGAACTTAGTAAAGAAAAAAGGAAAGCCGATGTCGAAACTGGAGAATTTCATAAAAGATCTTCAGGAAAGTATTTTCAGCAATCATCGAAGAAATTTTGAGATGATTCTGGCCGATCAAAGAATATTTTAGGTTTTTCCAGACGAGACCACGATCAACCCCCTGTGAGTACACGAGCCACTTCAGTTGCCAATGTTAGAAATGATCGTCGGGATAGGACAGAGTACAAGTATTATGGTAAATGGCATTCAGGGAGTTATAGATTTCATGACCGCTCCTGTTATAAATGCGGGTCAGCCGACCATTTTATTAAAGACTGCCCGAGGTTATCTGAGCCAAATGTGAACCAGAGTGGGAAACCGAGTATTACAGCACGAGGTAGACCACCTAGGAATTCAGGGAATGCTAGTGGCGGTAAGAGAGGGTCTAGAGATGCTGCAACCAGATTCGAGGCTCGTGCTCCTGCTCCTGCCAGAGCTTATGCTATACGCGCACGCGAGGAGCTTCTTTGCCTGATGTTATTACGGGTACTTTTACTCTCTTTGATACTGATGTGATTGCTTTGATTGACCCTGGTTCTACTCATTCATATGTATGTGAGACTTTAGCATCCAGTAAGACTCTACCTGTTGAGTCTACTGAGTTCGTAATCCGAGTGTCAAATCCCTTGGGTCAATATGTGTTAGTCGACAAAGTGTGCAGGAAATGTCCCCTGATAATCCGAGGTTCCTATTTTCTGGCCGATTTGATGCTTCTACCGTTTAATGAGTTTGATGTTATTCTCGGTATGGATTGGTTGACTGTCCATGATGCAGTTGTGAATTGCAAAAGAAAGACTATTGATTTGAGATGTGCAAATGATGAGATAATCCGAGTTGAGTCTATTGATATGAACGAGTTACCAGCAGTTATATCCTCGATGTTGGCTCAGAAATATGTCAAAAAGGGGTGTGAGGCGTATCTTGCGTACGTACTTGATAGTAAAGAATCAGAAAAGAAGCTCGAATCAGTATCAGTGGTTTGCGAGTATCCAGATGTTTTTCCTGGGGAATTGCCAGGGTTACCACTTGTTCGTGAGGTAGAATTTGGCATCGAACTAGTACCTGGTACCACACCAATTTCGATAGCTCCGTATCGTATGGCACCAACGGAATTGAAGGAATTGAAAACCCAGTTGCAAGAATTGACGGATAGAGGTTTTACTCAACCGAATTTCTCACCTTGGGGTGCACCAGTATTGTTTGTGAAAAAGAAGGAAGGAACCATGAGATTGTGCATTGACTATCGTCAGTTGAATAAAGTGACAGTAAAGAATAAATATCCATTACCGCGTATTGATGATTTGTTTGATCAACTGAAGGGAGCCTCAGTGTTTTCAAAGATAGATTTGAGATCGGGTTATTATCAGTTACGAGTTCGAGATTTAGACATACCTAAAACTGCTTTCAAAACGAGATACGATCATTACGAGTTCTTAGTGATGCCGTTTGGGCTCACTAATGCCCCTGCGGTATTTATGGACTTGATGAATCGGATCTTCAGACCATATTTAGATCGGTTTGTAGTTGTGTTTATCGACGACATTTTGGTTTATTCGCAAGATGAAAATGAACATGCTGAGCACCTGAGATTAGTGTTGCAGATTTTACGGGATAAACAGTTATATGCTAAGTTCAGTAAATGTGAGTTCTGGTTAAGAGAAGTTAACTTTTTGGGACATGTAGTATCCGCATCGGGTATTCGAGTTGATCCGAGCAAAATTTCAGCCATACTTGATTGGAAGCCCTCGAGAAATATTACTGAAGTTCGGAGCTTTTTGGGACTTGCTGGATACTATAGATGGTTTGTAAAAGGTTTCTCGATGATAGTTACACCAATGACGAAGCTACTTCAGAAAGATATTAAGTTTGAATGGTCAGAAAAGTGCCAGAAAAGTTTCGACCAACTGAAAATGCTTTTGACAGAAGCTCCAGTGTTAGTGTAGCCCGAATCTGGTAAAGAGTTTGCTATTTACAGTGATGCGTCCTTACAAGGGCTGGGTTGTGTATTGATGCAAGAGGGTCGAGTTATAGCTTACGCATCGAGGCAATTCAAGCCACATGAGAGAAACTATCCGACTCATGATCTCGAATTAGTTGCCATAGTTTTTGCTTTAAAAATATGGCGACATTATTTGTTCGGTGAAAGATGTCATGTATATTCAGATCATAAAAGACTCAAATATTTAATGACTCAAAAAGATTTGAATCTGAGACAAAGACGTTGGCTTGAATTGTTGAAAGATTATGATCTTGTTATTGACTATCACCCTGGAAAGGCTAACGTGGTTACCGATGCTTTGAGTCGTAAATCACTGTTTGCTTTGAGAGCGATGAATGTTCACTTGTCCGTTTCATCCGATAATGTGTTAGTAGCAGAATTAAAAGTCAAACCATTATTGACTCATCAAATAAGTAAAACTCAGAAAGTCGATGATGAATTGGTGGCTAAACGAGCTGAATGTGTTTCGAATTTGGATTCAGAGTTTCAAATTGACAACAACGATCGTTTGAGGTTTAGAAGTCGATTGTGTGTTCCAAGAAATTCAGAACTTATTTCGATGATTTTGAACGAAGCTCATGATAGCCGAATGTCGATCTATCCTGGTAGCACAAAAATGTACAACGATTTGAAATGTCAGTTTTGGTGGCCTGGTATGAAACGAGACATTTCTGACTTTGCTTCCAAGTGTTTGGTATGTCAACAAGTGAAAGCGGAACATCAAGTGCCTTCAGGATTACTTCAACCGATCATGATACCCGAATGGAAATGGGATCGAGTCACGATAGATTTTGTATCTGGGTTGCCATTGTCGTCAAGCAAGAAAGATGCAATTTGAATTGTTGTTGATAGATTGACAAATTCGGCTCATTTTATTCCCATACGTACGGATTATTCACTTGACAAACTAGCCGAGTTGTATGTTTCTCAGATTGTGAATCTCGGATAGAGATCTGAGATTCACATCGCGATTCTGGAAGAAGTTGCAAGAAGCATTAGGTACCAAGTTGCATTTTAGCACCGCTTTTCATCCTCAGACTGATGGTCAATCCGAGCGGATCATTCAGATACTCGAGGATATGTTGAGATGTTGCATCCTTGAGTTTAGTGGTTCATGGGAACGGTATTTAACTTTTAATGAATTCGCGTACAACAATAGTTTTCAATCAAGCATTAGGATTGGCACCTTATGAGGCTTTGTATGGTCATAAATGTCGTGCACTGTTATTTTGGACCGAGCTTAGTGAAAATAAAATCTTCGGGGTCGATTTGATTAAAGATGCTGAGCAAAAAGTAAAAGTAATCCGTGAAAGTCTGAAGGCAGCTTCGGATCGTCAGAAGTCGTATGCGGATTTAAAATGAAAAGACATTGAATATCAGGTTGGAGACAAAGTATTTCTTAAAGTTTCACCTTGGAAAAAGGTGCTCAGATTTGGCCGTAAAGGCAAATTGAGTCCGAGGTTCATCGGGTCGCATGAGGTATCCGAACGAATTGGGCCAGTCACATACAGATTGATTTTACCCCCTGAACTTGAAAAGATTCACAACGTTTTTCATGTCTTGATGCTTCGACGTTATAGATCCGATCCATCGCACATAATTAACCCATCAGAGGTTGAAATTCAATCTGATTTGAGTTATGAAGAAGAACTGATTCGTATCCTAGCTCGCGAGGTGAAAGAGTTGCGAAACAAAAAGGTTCCGTTAGTAAAGGTGTTATGGCTCAAACACGGGATCGAAGAAGCTACATGGGAAACCGAGAAATCTATGAAAGAACGATACCCAAATCTATTCACTGGTAAGATTTTCGGGGACGAAAATTCCTTAAGTGGGGGAGAGTTATGACAGCCCTAAATTGACCCTAGTCGGAAAGTGGTTTCGGGACCACAAAACCGAGTCGCAAAAATAATTAACCGTCATATTCGATGCTTATTATATGTGAGCATGCATGTGTGAAAGATTCAAGCTTTGATTTGGTCATTTGCATGTGAATTTATTTAATAGGACTTATGTGAGACACTTTTGAAATGTCATAGGTTAATTTTAAAATGGGCTATTAATGCATGTGTTGAAAACGATGGTTTTGCATGTTAAATTACCCATTTTAGATAGTGGCCGGCCATGTTACTTGTTAAAATATAATATATGAATTTTATATTAACATTATATTAGTAAAATGGCTTAATATCATGGAATTATAATAATTAAAAGTAGAAAGTGGGTGAAAAGAAAAAGGTGTTCATCTTGTTCTTTCTAGCCGAATGTGAAGAAGAGTTGGGGAGAAGAACCATTCGGCCACCTTAGGTTTTCATTAAGCTCAAGAGCAAGGGGAAACAAAGTTGGATAGGGAAAAAGAGAAAGCAATAGAGAAGTCAATCCACAACCGTTCCAATATACCGAGGTAAGTTCGGATAGTCACATTTAGTGCATCTTGATAATGTCTTGATATGTGAATAATAACTGTACTATGCTTAATTGATTCTTTTGAATATAGTTGTATGACGAATAAATTATGCTTCAAGCTTAAAGCAAAAAAAATTATATAGTTGGTGCATGGCATATCACTATTCGAATGAGTAAATAAACCAAAATTTTGAGATGTTATGTGAATTGAATTCATTGTAAATAAATATGTATGGTGCTCATTGAAGGAATATATCCGGACTTATAGTCCGCAAGCTTGTGCTGGTAATAGATATCCGGGTTAAATCCCGCAGGCTTTGTGCTGGTAATAGATATCCGGGTTAAATCCCGCAGGCTTTGTGCTAGAAATTGGACTCGGGTTTTAAAAACCTAGCAGGCTTAATGCCGGTGATTTGAGTAAGATTGTGATTTCAAATGTTCGGAGGAAACCACCATTGAATATGTTCAATGCATTAAGTTGGTCAGGTATGTATTATATACTTTTATATGTTAGATTGATCGGAATTGAATCATGAATGCGAAATGAGAAGTATATGTAAAAATCTCATATGTGTATGTGTGTATTCGGTTATGGTGAAAGGTTACATGAGATTGATTTGTTGATATACATGTTAAATAATATGAATGCAAAGAATGTGTAATAAATCTGCTTGGGACAGCAGCAGTAACGTGATTTTGGAAAATCACCATAAATTGCGGGAGTTGAGTTAGAGGCTAAATAAATTATGCCATGAAATCTTAATGAGTCTAGTTTTTTATAAAAGAAACTGTGTAAGCAAAAGAATTGCCAATAATGAGATATTTGAAGTGGCATGGAACAGAATCAAAATGACTTTGAGGTCCCCTGTTTTGTTTTCAGAAAATCATTATAAATGGTACAAAAATGGTTATAAGATAAAATTTATATTTTTAGACTCCTTAATGAGTCTAGTTTCAAATGAAATAAACGATAACATATTTTGAATTCTGTATAATGAGAAATTTGATTCGTTGTGAAGAGTGGTCAGAATAGTCAAACGGTGAAACAGGGGAAAACTTCAAGGAAAATCTGGTATTGATTGGTCAAACCAAAAATTCTAAAAATTTGATGGATGGAAGATATATGAGTTTGTTTTCAGGGAAAATTAACTGCACTTGATTTGGAGTTTCTTAGCTCCAGTTATAAATAATTTAGTGATTGTTGCTCAGGAAGACAGCTTGTAGTGAATTTGTGATTTTGTTGCGAACATGGTTAAAACTTGTTAATGAGATGTTTTTCGAGTTCTTCTGATCTTATTTTTTATTTCAATATTTGGTTTTAATTCAGTTTAGATTCAAGTGAGGTGAATTTGCTACATATGCATTATGTTCATGGATACTTGTCCAAAATGGAAATTATCTAGGAATGATTTCTTGAAAATTTGAATAATCGATCTATAAGTAAATTAATTTTTTGCATTGCTTAAAACTTACTAAGCATAGTAATGCTTACTTCGTTACCTTAATTCTCTGTTTTGTAGATTTTGTTCGTCAGCTACGGTCTCGGGGATCTCAAAGTTGAAGTCGACCACACTATCTAAGCTTCTTGGTACTCTAGTAGTTAAATTTCGATAATGGCATGTATAGGCTTGACTTTTTTGTTGTTAAATAACTATCTTTTTGATGATGTATATATGGGTAGCCATGCGAAAATGGCTTGATAAGTTACTATATATGTTCCAAATGGTTAATGTGAACGCGTGGTTGAGATTTGCTTAATGTTTTCAATGTCTGATTGAATTGAACTTAAGAATAAATCGCTATACCTAATTATCTTGATATGACTCTTTTGTATATGATAATACTCTTTAACCCTCTGGCGACGGGTACGGGTTAAGGGTGTTACACCTGTCCTCTTCCAACACTTGCCTCTATGGCTTCTCCTACAGTTAGCACAAGGTGGCACCCCTGGATTAGCAGTAGGGGGCCCTGCTCTAACTGGCCCATTAATTCTAGCCCTAGCCCTAAGCCTCTGTCCAACACTAGAAGTCTCAGCCTCCCCTTTATTTCTACCCCTTTCTTTTTCCCGATTTAAGTGCTCAGTGCGCTTAACCTCCTCTGCTATCTTTGCCTTTTCCACCAATTCTGAGAAAACTGGCTCCCTTTGTGGAGCTATCAATAACCTAAGGTTATCTCTAAGTCCATCCTTAAACCTCACGTAATGCTCATACTCCGTTGCAACCATTACTCTTGCGTGCCTACTACGGCGTAGAAACTCCGCCTCATACTCTGCCACCGATTTGTTTCCTTGGGTCAGGTTCAGGAACTCCTTCCTTCTAGCATCCACATAGCTTGCACCCATATACTTCCCTTGGAATATAGCTTTGAAGAACTCCCAAGTGACCCGCTCCGGTTGGGTGCCCTCTTTCACCGTCAACCACCACTGGTAGGCTTTTTCCCTAAGAAGTGACACTGCTTCTTTCAACTTTTGCTCAGGTGAGTAGTCCATGTCCTCCATTATCCTTTCAGTGGCCTCCAACCAATATTCTGCCACATTAGAAGCCATGCCAGCCACGCCTTTAAAGATCTCAGCCCCGTTTAATCGAAGTCGCTCCGGAATGGACCCCTAATTTTCGCTGCCATTATTAGGCCCAGCGACCCTTTCCAAAATTCTCAACATTACCTTTGATAATGCATCTTCTCTCGCGGCCCGATCATACAGTCCATCCCCAGCCACAGGTGAGGCCGGAGCCTCTTCTACTCCAATATTGGGCACATGGCCCGATATCTATGATTCAGCCCTAAAACTTTCGCGGCCTCGGCCACGGCCACTTGCACCTCTTCTAGCACTAATCGTTGATTCGCGTATTATCTGGATTAGAAATTTTATGAAGTTTTAGTTAGTTTAATAATTAACCCGATGTTTTATGGAAGTAATTAAAGAGAAGACTATTTTCAGAATTCCTCTACAGTTCCAAGTTCCTGCGGGCTTTGGTTCCCTTCTAACAAAATCATCTAAAGTAGCCCTCAACTATCTACTGTATAACAATTTAAATAAACTTTAGAATAAGAATACTTTCTTGGTTCGACGTCAGAGACTCGGTGTGCCGCTCAGCAAGACTTCCTTTTTTCTAAAACATTGTAACTTTTTTTAAAACACAAAAAGAAACCAAGTAATAAGGCCCAAGTCACAACCCAAGTTTTGCAACCTGGGCTCTGATACCATTAAATGTAACACCCCAAACTCGGCCCAGACGTTATGGCCAAATCTGACGTGTTACATTGAAGTGTTTTAGCGAAAATCGTGTTTTCACTGAAAACCCTTCTTAAACAAGAAAAACCTTAATTAACTTAAAAATAAACACACCTTTCAGTTGCGAAAGCCTTGTTTAAAACATTTGATTTAAGAAAACTTTATCATTTAAAAATTAAGTTGTGGAAACGTAGAAGACATACTATAATTTAGGAATCCCATGTTCAACTTCTTGTAGTTACAATAAAAAAAATAATTCAAGTAATAATAGCATAATGGAAACCTTATTACAATCTGGTCTGAAACATACTTAATAAAGTAAAACTTATAAGCTTAGAAAAAAATCCAAATTTGTCTTGCTAGCTGGCCACTCAGAGTCCCTCCAAACATCGAACCGTCTACTGAGCATCACCTGAAAATAAAATAAAAGAGGGGGTGATTTTTCGCAAACTCAACGTGTACAACCCTCGACGAAAAACAAGCATTCAAAAATCATCATACATCAAACATGCAATGCAATCCCATTCAAATTATCCATCTGCTACACACCAGCTCTATCCCCCGTCACACCATGTGAGAATATAAATATCGACCCACCCAGCCCATACACCAAGGGTATCCCAGTTGCAGAACTACCTTCATTTACATATTGGGCTTTAAAAGCCATCAATGGATCCACGATTGTCAGGCAACCATGCGATTCTCATATACTTCCTCCATACAATAATTCCCAACCCATATGTAACCTAAGCAAAATATCATATGTATACATGTCACATCCACAAAACTTACATTCAACACCTAGGGGTATTTTGGTCGTTTTCGCCTTTAGGGGTATTTTAGTAATTTTCCCTTAATTATGGTTTCCCCTGACCTTGGCCCGTTAACAAGTTCAGTGAGCTAAGATGAACGAATACTATGCACTAGGTAGGATTCCAAAAAAGAAGAGGTGGTTCATTAAGACCGCTTAAGTACCAAGCTCTTTCTAGATCTAATCCTAGACATGCATATACCCGTTGGCACACTTTAACCCTATGAATTTTCCACAGTCTCAATTAATTAATTAAGTTTTATGTAGACATCACATACTAGGCCCAATACCCTTACATACACGCCCACTAGGCCCAATCTCATTCGTATGACCCATCTGGCCTAGTTCATATTGTTATGGCCCACTAGGCCCAGTTCACATTCATAAGGCCCATTAGGCAAAAATCATATTATACTCATGCTCACATACAAATTTCCTAACATGTAGCATCACTTAACAATCTTTGCCTATTATGGGCCCAACAGCCCATCAGGCCTATTTAGCCCATTCCGACCCATTTGGCCAATTCTCAACCAAAGTCCACGGAATCACCCGTGGGCCTCAGGAAACCTATCAGTTTCCTCTCCACGAGTGTTCACACACTCGTGTGACTACCGTAGCCCAATTTTTGGCTTTTCAGCTTTTTGACTTTTTGGCTTTTCGACATTTCGGCATTTCAGCTTTTTCCGATTCATTGTGTGTGTGCAGTGTGACAGCCCTAGTGTGACCCCAGTCGGAAAGTGGTTTCGAGACCACAAAACCGAGTCATAAAAATAATTAATTGCTATATTCTATGCTTATTATATGTGTACATGCATATGTGGAGGTTTCATTCCCTAATTTTGCCAATTGCATGAGAAATTATTGAATAGGGATCAATATGAGACATGGTGAAATATGATAGGCTAATTTAAAATTGTCTATTAGTGCATGTACCAAAAAGGGTGGTTTTGCATGTCAATTTACCCAAAAGAAGTAGAGTGGCCGGCCAAGGGGTGATGGAGCTCCACTTATTCTAATTTAATATGTTTTGTTTAGTTAACAATAAAAATAAAAAGGAATTAAAAAAGGAAAAAGGTGAATAAAATAAGGAGGGAAGAGGGAGTGTTCATCTTTTTTTTCTTGGCAATTGCCGTGAGTGAGGAGAAGGAAGGGAGACTTGGTTATTAGATTTTGGCTTGGAAGATGGCTAGAATGAGGTATGTATTGAATGATTCTTGAAAATCTATGCATGTTTGAGATGGTTAGTTCCAATTATACTCATCCTATAGATTAGACTTAGGATTTTGGGGTTGAAATTCGGCCAAGAAGTTTGAAACTCTTAGTAGATGTGTTAATGTCATTAAAATGGATAGAAATGTAGGAGATGGTGAGTGGTTAATTTCTTTTAACTTGAAAGTTGTGGTTAAAATGGGTTAAGTGATTGCCGAATCTACTTTAGGGGTGGAGGATTGTGTTCATGTTATATTGAATAGGTAGAGGTTGTAATGAGGTTGAAATTGTTGAATTGTTAGTTGGGTAACAAATGAAGCAATCGGCTATATGGGATAAAAATGGGATGTTCATTTTAGTTGTTGTTTCATTTTTTGTGAGAAATGGGTCAAGTGTTCATGAGATGAAATGTTGTGATTTGAGGAATTATAGGTGATAGTATAGATATACATATTCGGCCATCACTTGGGAGCTTATGTGATGTTGAGTATAAAATTAGCAAGGTGATTGCCGAATGTCCAAGTATGCATATGCATGTGTGATTAGATTATTGAAAGTATGGTAATTGCATAAGGTTATTAGCCAAATAGCTAAGAACACAAGGTAGAAAGATAAAAATTTTACCATGCCATTCCGTATGTCATAAAATCATTAAAATGTGAATACCAATATATGTAGCAAAGCGGTTGAATGAGTTAATTTATTTGTTTAAGCTCAAGATCCTAAAGGAGAGGCGTCCAACAAGGGGAAATCGAAGATCATCGAGTAGTCGACTTGGAGTTATTTTACCCAACACAAGGTAAGTCATTAAGCATATATTTGGTATTGATTTAAATAGTCATAATGTCTATGTAATTATGTCAAATGAAATGATAAATATATATATACGTATGCATGGGGTGATGAAAGTATTGAATGAAAAAGAAAAGAGGTGAGGTGTATTGAGATGTTGATTTCGGCACTAAGTGTGCGGGTATAAACAATTATGATCATGAGATTGGCACTAAGTGTGCGGGTTTAAATTGCATAGCACTAAGTGTGCAAGTTTGATTATATAGCACTAAGTGTGCGAGTTTGATTATGTAAGCACTAAGTGTGCGAGTTTGATTATATAACACTAAGTGTGCGGACTTACTATATGTTTTTGAAGCACTATTGACACTAAGTGTGCGACCTTATTGAGTTGGTCACGGACAGCGGACGAGTAAGTGTCTTGAGTTCGTGGCTAATAGACGTTATGTTTATATTTGGAATTCTTGCTTGATAAGTTTTGAACCTATGTGATAATTATACTTGAAGTGACGTACATGAGATTCATCGTGGAATAGAGGGAATGTTATTTAGTTGCATGAATGTAACGAGAATGAAAGCATCCATGGAAAATGGCTCAAATACCATGTTGAGTAGCATATGAAAAATTGATGTAGTACTTTGTATGATACTGAGCCGAAAGGTCTAAGGAACCATGGCATAGTTGGTATGGGTGGAGAGAATTAACCCCTTTTCACTTGTTTTCTCATGTGATAATTTATTAATGGATGATTATGTAATGCTTATGACTTACTGAGTTATATACTCACTCGGTGTTTGCTTGTCACCTACTTTAGGTTTCTTGGACTCATCTTTTTGCATGCTTGGGACTTTCATCGAAGTCATCGCACCAGCTAGCAAGTTTTGGTACTTTCTTCTTAGTCGGTCTAGGAGAACATTTTGGCATGTATAGGCTATTATGTTGTGTTTGAACTTTGGTATGTAAACTTTCAGCCATGCGAAAATGGCATAAATGTTAATTTGGATTTGGGTCCTATGATATTTAGTTATAAATCTTAGTAAATGGGTTTTATAATGTGGTCATGACTGATATTGGGCCAATTCGGTTTTGGTTGAATAATAGTTGATACCTATTCGATTTTTATGCCATATGTCATGGTTGATTATTTTTGGTGCTAAAATTCATGATATGGCAATAGTGTAGTAGGGAGATGTTTGACAATGATTAGCCTTTGGCATGGCTAGTCATGATCATAATTTGTGATATGTATGATGAATTATTAGTTAGATCAAGGAGAAATCACGAAATAGGCATAGTTGCTTTAGTAACAGATGCTGGCAGCAGCAGTGATGTGAGATTGAAAAATCACTAAAAATAGTAGGAATGGAATTAAATAATGAATAAATTATGTAATCGAATCTCGATGAGTCTATTTTCATATGGAAGAAACGAAATGACCATATGAGCTGTATGTTAGGAGATAATTAAACTCTTGTGAAACAGGGCCAGAGCGATTTCTGGATCCCCTGTTCCGACTTTAGAAATTCACCATAAATTAATCAGAGATAATTAGAAGTCATACCTTATATGTATAGATTCCCTTTTGAGTCTAGTCTCATTATAAACAAACGGCATAAGTATTGAAGCTCTGTAAAGGGAGATATCTAAGTCATAATGCACAAAGGTCAGAGTAGTCGAACCCAGGAACAGGGACGACTTTAACTAATAAACTGTACCAATTGGCCAGACCAAAACTTCTACAAAAATTCTACCATATAGATATATGAGTCTAGTTCTGGGGAAAATTTACAGAACTGGATTTCGAGTTTTAGAACTCAAGATATGATTTTTAAAGTGACTAGTACGCAGATTGGTAGCTTGTCTGGGAAATTTTTAATAAGTGGTTTGAAGTCTGTTAACACCTCGTGTTCGACTCCGGCGACGGTCTCGGGTTCGGGGTGTTACAATTTAATTGGTATCAGAGCTATGGTTTAGTCGGTTCTAGGACTACCGTAGCGCGTATGAGTCTAGCTATACATGCCTTAATGTTAATGTTTAAATGTGTGATGACTTCTGACGGTTAAAAATTTTTGTTTTGATTAGTAAATGGATCCCGGTGTGGAGAGAACCTTAGCGGATGACGTTGAAAGTGTAGCGGCTGCTCCTGCGCAAGGAACGCCACCTGTTGAACCTCAGTCATCTGCGAATAATCAAGGTGAGGGGCAAAACAAGCCTTCTTCACCATGATGAATGAGTGGGTCGCGCAATATGCCCGAACCAATCCGGCTATCCAACCATTCCCGAATTTGAATAATCCACCCCAAGAGCTCGTAATGCCATCAGTTACTGATCCTGTGAGGCTGAGTAAGCCACCTATAGACTTGATTAGGAAGCGCAGGGCCGAGGAGTTCAAGGCCATAGTTACTGATGATGCCGAAAGGGCCGAGTTCTGGCTTGATAATACCATTCGGGTGTTTGATGAACTGTCATGTACACCCGATGAATGTCTAAAGTGTGTTGTATCCTTGTTGCGAGACTCAGCCTACTATTGGTGGAGGACCTTGATTTCCATAGTCCCAAACGAACGAGTTACTTGGGATTTCTTTCAAACGGAATTTCGAAAGAAATAAATTAGTCAACGGTTCATCGATCAAAAACGTAAGGAATTCTTGGAACTCAAGCAAGGCCGTATGACAGTATCTGAATACGAATATGAGTTCGTAAGACTCAGTCGGTATGCCCGGGAGTGTGTGGCTGATGAGGTTGCTATGTGCAAAAGATTTGAAGAAGGATTGAATGAAGATTTAAAGCTACTAGTGGGTATTTTGGAGATAAAGGAGTTCGTAACACTAGTCGAACGAGCCTGCAAGGCGGAAGAACTTGGAAAGGAGAAGAAGAAGGCTGAATTTGAAGCTAGAGACTATCGTAAAAGATCGACGGGTAAAGCTCCATTCTCAGTTGTAAAGAAGTTCAGGGAGGACACTAATAAGTCGAGGACGACTGCGGGAATTTCCATCAGAGCACGACCATCGACGGACTCCCGAGCTACTTCGGTAGCTAGTGTGGGAAATAATCGTCAAGAAAAACCTGAATGTCCCCAATGCGGAAGACGACACCTAGGTGAATGTTGGGGTAAGTCTACTAACAGGGCCTGTTACGGATGCGGTTCGAAGGACCACTTCATTAGAGATTGCACGGAGCTTGATGAGAAGAATAAGATGCAAGGTGCAAGACCTAGTGGAATGACAGCTAGAGGTAGACCACCGAGAATTTCAGGGGGTAGGGGTGGTAGTCAGAGAGGGGCCTCTGTTACGGCTGTTCGAGCCGAGACCCGTACTCCTGCTAGAGCATATGCCATTCGCGCAAGAGAGGAGGCATCCTCCCCTGACGTCATCACTGGTACTTTCACTCTCTTTGATACTAATGTGATTGCATTGATTGACCCTGGCTCTACTCATTCATATGTATGTGAAACCTTAGCATCCAGTTAGACTCTACCTGTTGAGTCTATTGAGTTCGTAATTCGAGTGTCAAACCCTTTGGGTCAATACGTACTTGTTGATAAAGTGTGTAAGAGATGCCCTCTAATAATCCGAGAATCCTGTTTTCCGGCTGATTTGATGCTTTTGCCGTTTGACGAATTTGATGTTATTCTTGGTATGGATTGGTTGACCGTACATGATGCAGTGGTGAACTGCAAAAGAAAAACCATCGATTTGAGGAGTGCAAATGATGAGGTAATCCGAGTTGAGTCTACCGATTTGAAGGGGGTGCCAGCGATAATATCTTCAATGACCGCTCAGAGATATGTGAAAAAGGGGTGTGAAACATACCTTGCGTATGTATTTGATAGCAAAGAGACGGAAAGGAAACTTGAATCAGTACCAATGGTTTGTGAGTATTCAGATGTTTTCCTGAGGAGTTACCGGGGTTGCCACTGGTTCGAGAGGTGGAATTCGGCATCGAGATTGTACCTGGTACCATGCCAATCTCAATAGCCCCGTATCGTATGGCATTAACAAATTAAAGGAATTGAAAGTTCAATTGCAAGAATTGATGGATAGAGGTTTCGCTCGACCGAGTTTTTCTCCATGGGGCGCACCCGTATTGTTTGTGAAAAAGAAGGATGGAACCATGAGATTGTCCATCGACTATCGTCAGTTGAATAAAGTGACCATAAAGAATAAATACCCGTTGCCACGTATTGATGATTTGTTTGATCAATTAAAGGAGCCTCAATATTTTCCAAGATAGATTTGAGATCTGGTTATTATCAGTTGAGGGTTCGAGACTCAGACATACCCAAAACCGCTTTTAGAACGAGGTACGGTCACTACGAATTCTTAGTGATGCCGTTTGGGCTCACTAATGCCCCTGCGGTATTTATGGATTTAATGAATCGAGTATTCAGGCCATACTTGGATCGATTTGTGGTTGTGTTTATTGATGATATTTAGTTTATTCACAAGGTGAAGCCGAACGCGCCGAGCATTTGAGGTTAGTATTACAGATTTTGCGAGACAAGCAGTTATACGCAAAATTCAGTAAATGTGAATTTTGGTTGAGAGAGGTTAGCTTTTTGGGGCACGTGGTGTCCGCATCCGGTGTTAGAGTGAATCTGAACAAAATTTCGGCCATACTCGATTGGAAACCTCCGAGGAATATTACTGAAGTTAGGAGCTTTTTGGGACTTGCCAGATACTACCGACGGTTTGTAAGGGGTTTCTCGATGATAGCTGCACCATTGACGAAACTACTCCAAAAAGATGTTGAGTTTGAATGGACAGAAAACTGTCAGAAGAGTTTCGATCGACTAAAGACCTGTTTAACCGAAGCTCCAGTGCTAGTACAACCGGAGTCCGGCAAAGAGTTTGTCATTTATAGTGATGCATCCTTACTTGGGCTAGGTTGTGTGTTGATGCAAGATGGTCGAGTTGTGGCTTACGCGTCGAGACAATTAAAGCCGCATGAGAGAAACTATCCGACCCACGATCTTGAATTAGCAGCCATAGTGTTGCCTTGAAAATATGGCGACATTACTTGTCTGGAGAAAGGTGTCATATTTATTCGGACCACAAGAGTCTAAAATATCTGATGACTCAAAGAGATCTAAATCTACGACAAAGACGTTGGCTTGAGTTGTTGAAGGACTACAAACTTGTTATTGATTATCACCCGAGAAAGGCTAACGTGGTTGCCGATGCTTTAAGTCGGAAAGCACTGTTTGCTTTGAGAGCGGTGAATGCTCACTTATCCGTCTCACCCGATGGGGTGCTAGTAGCTGAATTAGAGGCCAAACCATTATTGATTCGTCAAATACTTGAATCCCAGAAAGTCGATGCTGAATTGGTTACTAAACGAGCTGAATGTGCTTCGAATAAGGAATCGGAGTTCCGGATTGACGACAATGATTGCTTGACATTCAGAGGTCGATTATGTGTTCCAAGAAATTCGGAACTTATTTCGATGATTTTGAACGAGGCTCATATTAGTCGAATGTCAGTCCACCCGGGTAGTACTAAAATGTACAATGACCTGAAACGCCAATTTTGGTGGCCCGGTATGAAACGAGACATTTCTGAATTTGTTTCAAGGTGTTTGATATGTCAACAAGTGAAAGCAGAACATCAAGTACCATCGGGATTACTTCAGCCAATCATGATACCCGAATGGAAATGGGATCGAATAACAATGGACTTTGTATCTGGGTTACCGTTGACTCAGAGTAAGAAAGACTCGGTCTGGGTCATTGTTGATAGATTGACCAAGTCTGCTCATTTTATCCCTGTCCGTACGGATTTTTCGCTCGATAAATTGGCAGAATTATATGTCTCCCAAATAGTTCGGTTGCATGAGGTACCTATTTCCATCGTGTCGGATAGAGACCCAAGATTTACCTCGCGATTTTGGAAGAAATTACAAGAAGCATTGGGTACCAAGATGCACTTTAGCACCGCATTCCATCCTCAGACCGATGGCCAATCTGAGCGGATAATTCAGATACTCGAGGATATGTTGAGATGTTGTGTTTTAGAGTTTTGTGGTTCATGGGAAAGATATCTGCCTTTGATCGAATTCGCTTACAACAATAGTTTTCAGTCAAGCATTAAGATGGCACCTTACGAGGCTTTATACGGTCGTAAATGCCGTACCCCATTATTTTGGACTGAACTTAGTGAAAGTAAGATCCTTGGGGTTGATTTGATTAAGGATGCCGAGCAGAAAGTCTGAGTAATTCGCGAAAGTTTGAAAGCCGCTTCGGATCGTCAAAAGTCGTATGCGGATTTGAAAAGAAAAGACATTGAATATCAGGTTGGAGACAAAGTATTTCTCAAAGTTTCACCCTGGAAGAAGGTGCTTAGATTTGGTCGTAAGGGCAAATGAGTCCGAGGTTCATCGGTCCGTATAAGTATCCGAACGAGTTGGACCAGTTGCATACCGATTAATTTTGCCCCCTGAGCTCGAAAGATTCACAACGTTTTTCATGTCTCGATGCTTCGACATATAGGTCCGATCCGTTGCACGTAATCACTCCACCTGAGATCGAGATTCAGCCTAATTTGAGTTATGAAGAGAGCCGGTTCGCATTTTGATGCGTGAAGTAAAAGAGTTGCGAAATAAGAAAATCCCATTAGTAAAGGTGTTGTGGCATAAACACGGAATCGAAGAAGCCACTTGGGAACTTGAGGACTCTATGAAGGATCGATATCCTAAATTGTTCACTGGTAAGATTTTCGGGGACGAAAATTTCTTATGTGGGGGAGAGTTGTGAAGCCCTAGTGTGACCCCAGTCGGAAAGTGGTTTCGGGACCACAAAACCGAGTCATAAAAATAATTAATTGCTATATTCTATGCTTATTATATGTGTACATGCATATGTGGAGGTTTCATTCCCTAATTTTGCCAATTGCATGAGAAATTATTGAATAGGGATCAATATGAGACATGGTGAAATATGATAGGCTAATTTAAAATGGTCTATTAGTGCATGTACCAAAAAGGGTGGTTTTGCATGTCAATTTACCCAAAAAAGTAGAGTGGCCGGCCAAGGGGTGATGGAGCTCCACTTATTCTAATTTAATATGTTTTGTTTAGTTAACAATTAAAATAAAAAGGAATTAAAAAGGAAAAAGGTGAATAAAATAAGGAGGGAAGAGGGAGTGTTCATCTTTTTTTCTTGGCAATTGCCTGAGTGAGGAGAAGGAAGGGAGACTTGGTTATTTGATTTTGGCTTGGAAGATGGCTAGAATGAGGTATGTATTGAATGATTCTTGAAAATCTATGCATTTTGAGATGGTTAGTTCCAATTCTACTCATCCTATAGATTAGACTTAGGATTTTGGGGTTGAAATTCGGCCAAGAAGTTTGAAACTCTTAGTAGATGTGTTAATGTCATTAAAATGGATAGTAATGTAGGAGATGGTGAGTGGTTAATTTCTTTTAACTTGAAAGTTGAGGTTAAAATGGGTTAAGTGATTGCCGAATCTACTTTAGGGGTGGAGGATTGTGTTCATGTTATATTGAATAGGTAGAGGTTGTAATGAGATTGAAATTGTTGAATTGTTAGTTGGGTAACAAATGAAGCAATGGCTATATGGGATAAAAATGGGATGTTCATTTTAGTTGTTGTTTCATTTTTTGTGAGAAATGGGTCAAGTGTTCATGAGATGAAATGTTGTGATTTGAGGAATTATAGGTGATAGTATAGATATACATATTCGGCCATCACTTGGGAGCTTATGTGATGTTGAGTATAAAATTAGCAAGGTGATTGCCGAATGTCCAAGTATGCATATGCATGTGTGATTAGATTATTGAAAGTATGGTAATTGCATAAGGTTATTAGCCGAATAGCTAAGAACACAAGGTAGCAAGATAAAAATTTTACCATGCCATTCCGTATGTCATAAAATCATTAAAATGTGAATACCAATATATGTAGCAAAGCGGTTGAATGAGTTAATTTATTTGTTTAAGCTCAAGATCCTAAAGGAGAGGCGTCCAACAAGGGGAAATCGAAGGTCATCGAGTAGTCGACTTGGAGTTATTTTACCCAACACAAGGTAAGTCATTAAGCATATATTTGGTATTGATTTAAATAGTCATAATGTCTATGTAATTATGTCGAATGAAATGATAAATATATATATACACGTATGCATGGGGTGATGAAAGTATTGAATGAAAAAGAAAAGAGGTGAGGTGTATTGAGATGTTGATTTCGGCACTAAGTGTGCGGGTATAAACAATTATGATCATGAGATTGGCACTAAGTGTGCGGGTTTAAATTGCATAGCACTAAGTGTGCAAGTTTGATTATTAGCACTAAGTGTGCGAGTTTGATTATGTAAGCACTAAGTGTGCGAGTTTGATTATATACATAAGTGTGCGACTTACTATATGTTTTGAAGCACTATTGACACTAGTGTGCGACCTTATTGAGTTGGTCAGGACAGCGGACGAGTAAGTGTCTTGAGTCGTGCTATAGTTTGTTTATTTGGATTTTGCTTGTAGTTTACTATGTGTAATACTTGAAGTGACTACTGAGATTCATCGTGGAATAGAGGGATGTTATTTGTTGCATGATGTACGAGATGAAGCATCCATGGAATGCTCAATACATGTTGAGTAGCATATGAAAATGATGTGTATTTGTATGATATTGAGCCAAAGGTCTAAGGAACCATGGCATAGTTGGTATGGGTGGAGAGATTACCCTTTTCACTTGTTTTTCATGTGTAATTTATTAATGGATGATTATGTATGCTTTGACTTACTGAGTTATTCTCACTCGGTGTTTGCTTGTCACTACTTTAGGTTTCTTGGACTCGTCTTTTTGCGTGCTTGGGACCGTCATCGAAGTCATCACACCAGCTAGCAAGTTTTGGTACTTTCTTCTTAGTCGGTCTAGGAGAACATTTCGGCATGTATAGGCTATTATGTTGTGTTTGAACTTTGGTATGTAAACTTTCAGCCATGCGAAAATGGCATAAATGTTAATTTGGACTTTGGGTCCTATGATATTTAGTTATAAATCTTAGTAAATGGGTTTTATAATGTGGTCATGACTGATATTGGGCCAATTCGGTTTTGGTTGAATAATAGTTGAGGCCTATTCGATTTTTATGCCATATGTCATGGTTGATTATTTTTGGTGCTAAAATTCATGATATGGCAATAGTGTAGTAGGGAGATGTTTGACAATGATTAGCCTTTGGCATGGCTAGTCATGATCATAATTTGTGATATGTATGATGAATTATTAGTTAGATCAAGGAGAAATCACGAAATAGGCATAGTTGCTTTAGTAACAGATGCTGGCAGCAGCAGTGATGTGAGATTGAAAAATCACTAAAATAGTAGGAATGGAATTAAATAATGAATAAATTATGTAATCGAAGCTCGATGAGTCTATTTTCATATGAAGAAACGAAATGACCATATGAGCTGTATGTTAGGAGATAATTAAACTCTTGTGAAACAGGGCCAGAGCGATTTCTGGATCCCCTGTTCCGACTTTAGAAATTCACCATAAATTAATCAGAGATAATTAGAAGTCATTCCTTATATGTATAGATTCCTTTTTGAGTCTAGTCTCATTAGAAACAAACGGCATAAGTATTGAAGCTCTGTAAAGGGAGATATCTAAGTCGTAATGCACAAAGGTCAGAGTAGTCGAACCCAGGAACAGGGACGACTTTAACTAATAAACTGTACTAATTGGCCCGACCAAAAATTCTACAAAAATTCTACCATATAGATATATGAGTCTAGTTCCGGGGAAAATTTACGGAACTGGATTTCGAGTTTCAGAACTCAAGATATGATTTTTAAAGTGACTAGTACGCAGATTGGCAGCTTGTCTGGGAAATTTTTAATAAGTGGTTTGAAGTCTGTTAACACCTCGTGTTCGACTCCGGCGACGGTCCGGTTCGGGTTA